>NW_015506638.1:105386-204839 GCF_001515645.1 Sinocyclocheilus grahami | reverse complement strand
TAAACACTTTAATATTTAAACTGACAAGGCTTAAAACCCGTGAGAATGATAAACTTTATTGAGGAAGCAGCACTGGTCCGATTGTTCAGATAACGTTAGGTGATTAGTTAAACACTACATCCTGTTAACAGCAGGAAAGCTAATTGTATTCGCAGGTGAACATAAAATATGATACATACAACTGGTGAACCAGTCAATGTAATGCATATATCTTAATGGTCTGACATAACAATAAAATGCGACATATGATGAAGCGTCGTCTGGTTATATCACCTTGCGCCTGGCATTATGAAAACAATGTTTGGGATACCACGATCAAAACTTAGCATATAGACAGTTTGATGTTGAATATTCATCCAAATTATGGTGAAAACCAAATTATTTGTGTGTTAATATAACATTTGTGTGTTCAAAATGTAAAGAAATGCTTATTACTTCACTGGCCATCGGAGCGAACCAACCCCGTGACGTCACGAGGTGGTACTGCAAGATGGCGGCGCCCTTGCTCTAAAAGCTATAACAAAACATCCTTTTTTCTTTAAAATGATTACATTAATCATGTTTGTTATATATTTTTTAATCAAAGTGGATATCACTTTACTAAATAATGTTAACTTAATTGACTGCTTCACTTCCACTTTAAGCAGTTATGAGCAGCGGGCAGTGCAATATGTGTGAAATCTTTTATTTTTGTTATCACTATGGCCATTTGACTTATAGCAGTGTCCAGCGTTTCCTATACATTGAGTTATTTGTGGCGGCTCGTCACAATATCAAAACTGACCGCCACAAATAGATTTTCCAAAAGGCTTATACTTTGTTGAATAAAATGAGCGTTTCACGTTTCAAAATTAAAATGCATCGCGGGTGTTTTTATATGAATGTATCTTTGAAAAGAACCGACCATCTTCACAGAAAAGCTTCGATGTCATTTTCATTTCATCTTTCCTGTAATGCATGATAAAGTAGAGTTTGTGAGCAGCGCTTATTTGATTACAACCGTTACCAGGGAAACCGCTATATCTCCAGCTCCCAAAGCGCCTCCTGGTGGCAGAGAATTAATTTGCAGTCTGTGGGAAACACTGGTATCTGTCAGCAAACAAACAAAAAGCGTCCTTCAGAACTGTTTTGGGCTACTACTACTACTACAGTAGCTACTGTTACTATTACTATCTTGTACCCTCTAATAATCATTTGCTCAAACTCAGTTTTATGAGATGAATGAGAAAAAAAAAGAAAATCGGCCAAACATATCGGCCAAAAAATATATCTTATTTCGCCATCATAGATCGGCCATGGCTGCCCTGATTTCTAAATATCGGCATCAAAGAATCAATGTCACATATATTACAGTGTGCAACACGTGTGTCGTAAACAGTTTGTGGTAATATAAATGAATTAAACTGGTAAACAGTGTCTGCGACAAATACTAATACAATGTAACAATTTAACAATGCAAATTACACTAAACTTACTTTGTCCATCACTCATACAATGTCCCTATAATGCGAGCAATCGAGTGAGCTCTCCAGTCAGAACTGCTGATGCAACTCTCTGGCCAGACGAAACCAGTATGGCATGGTTTAATTCCAGGCTGCAACACAGGTCAGATTGTGCAGAGGACTTGTCTGGTTCCTGTGGTCTTGTGCAGATGGTCGTCGAGGTGATGAGGTCTTCGCAGGGGATCTGTCTCTGGGATGCATCTAGTTGACATGGTCTCTGTTGACATTCAGGGCTGTAGAGGTCGTCTCTAGGTGCTGATACACCATCTGATCTGGATACGGACTGGATCCGTATGGCTACGGTGACCTCGGAATAAGAATGAAAGAGACTAATATTAGCCTAGATGCCACACTACCGGAGAAAGCAGTAGTTCTTAAAAGCTGAAGAATTCCAAAGGAACTCCATTATTTTTACAGGAAATACAACAAAGAATATCGTTTACATGTAGCGCATCAATTCTGCATGTTATGTAAGACTCTCGCTCTTTGCTCACAGTGAGAGAAAGTGACGGCGAGTCGTGCGCCTTCACACTAGAGCTTACGTTACGCCAAATACACAAACACGGGTGTATCACAGATCACAAATATCACAGATCGCTTGGCGGAGAGTGAAACTCTGAAGCGCTCAGTCAGAGTGTTCTGTGAGTGAAAATATATCTGTACTAATCATATACTTCAGCCTCCAACTCGCACACTGGCGAGTAAAATCTGAGAATTTATTAGCCATTGGCTGATATTATACATAATTTAGTCTCCCAGAGTGAAGATTTAGTTGCATATGCGAGTGATTTACTCTCAAAATAGAGGGTTGTATTTATTTATTTTTTGTGGGTTTCATGCTGTCCGCTAAGGCATAGGACACACACAGGCTTTCCTCCTCACCAGCGACATAAAACACCATGTGTCTACACCTCGTCGAGGTGATGAGGTCTTCGCAGGGGATCTGTCTCTGGGATGCATCTAGTTGACATGGTCTCTGTTGACATTCAGGGCTGTAGAGGTCGTCTCTAGGTGCTGATACACCATCTGATCTGGATACGGACTGGATCCGTATGGCTACGGTGACCTCGGAATAAGAATGAAAGAGACTAATATTAGCCTAGATGCCATTCTTCTTACATAACGAGTACATTGGGTGTTATGGGAAGTGTTCCCGGTTCTGGTTGACCTAATTAATGCAGCCTAAAAATCGTTTAACGTATTTGAATATTTGAAATTTGATAGTGTATTATGTGTATGCCAGGTTAAAGAGATGAGTCTTTAATCTAGATTTAAAACCGATCGATCTTCAAGTCGAACACACCTCTTTACTCTTGCGTGTCACGTGACCGTGTAATCGCAGCCTCTGCGATTGAAAAATCGTGTTATTTCATATCGCGATATTATCGCAAATGCAATTAATCGTTCAGCCCTAATTTAAACTGACAGTGTTTATGCCTCCCGGACAATGCTAGGTAGATTGTTCCAGAGTTTGGGCTCTAAATAGGAAAAGGATCTGACACCAGCAGTTGATTTTGTTATTCTGGGTATTAAATGGCCAGAGTTTTGAGATTGCAGCGGATGTGAAGGATTATAAAGAGATCTGAACTCGCTCAAGTACTGAGGAGCTAAACCATTCAGGGCTTTTTAAGTAATTAGCAAGATTTTAAAATGTATTTGATGTTTAATAGGGAGCCAGTGCAGAGTTGACGGAACCAGGCTGACATGGTCGTACTTCATGGTTCTAGTAAGAACTCTAGCTGCTGCATTTTGGACCAGCTAGAGTTTGTTTATTAAAGGGGTCATATGATGTTGCTAAAAACAACATTATTTTGTGTATTTGGTGTAATGAAATGTGTTTATGCGGTTTAAGGTAAAAAAAACACACATTATTTTCCACATACTGTACATTATTTTTTTCTCCTCTATGCCCCGCCTTTCTGAAACGCATCGATTTTTACAAAGCTCATCGGTCTGAAAAGCGAGGTGTGCTCTGATTGGCCAGCTATCCAGTGCGTTGTGACTGGCCGAATACCTCAAGCGTGTGACGGAAATATTACGCCCCTTACCATACTGTGCTGACACTCGGAGTATGTGGCAAGGTATAAAGAGTATTACTGATTATAAGAGCAACTCTGTCTGTCCCAATGATGATGTAGCACTGACTAACGAGCTTAACACCTTTTTCGCTCGATTTGAAGTGGATAACACCACAACAGATTAGAGATCGACCGATATATTGATTTTCCAATATTTTTCCAGATATTTAAGCATTTTACAATAATCGGATATCGGTTTTGTAATATCGGATTCACAGATAAATGCCACCATCTTGTGGATGTTTTGAGAATTGCGCGCAGGATCGCCATTGCACCACGGCGTCTGAGGGGAGAGGAGACAACAATAACGGCGTGCACAGGTACTTGATTTACTGTAGTTAGTAAACTTTATTTAACATAACAGCCATTAATGCACAAATTGGATGTATTACATAAATGCCTGATATGCAGTTTATGCAGCTTGGCATAAGAAATAGAGACAAACTCACGGAGTCACATAAGATAATCCGTCAAGTCCTGTCCCAATAAAGACGACATGCCAGTTGAGAAATGCAGTAAAATACAATGTTTTGTTTGTTATATTTCAATATTCCAGAGAATATTATTCAGTGAATTAACATTATCCAGTGAATTATTCTTCACTCTTTAGCCTATTAAACAGCTTATAAACCTACTAAAACTGTAGTTTAAAATGAAGTTGATATGACTCCTTTATTTATTTTCTCCATTTAAAAACATTAGACCTTCTACATTTATTTTGCTTATTGTTAATATTAGTGTTGCTGCTGATGCTTTAAATAAAATGTTTTTTTTTTATTGTAATATGAAGATTAAATTTAACTGGTAATTTTCAACACTTTTTTTTTTTTTTTTTTTAAGATGGCTGAAAGGAGGGAAAACCAAAGTGAAGTATGGACTTATGTACGTCATTTATTTGCTTTATAACAGTAAATATATATCGGTTCTGCATATGGGTTATCGGGCATATAAACACGCAAATAATTGGTATCGGTATCGGTTATAAAATATCCATATCGGTCGACCACTACAACAGATACAACAATTACTGCAGCAGAGGATGAACAGGCGCTTGCACTAAGTACACATGAGGTACAGTGTGCATTGAGGAGGCTTAATCCACGGAAAGCTACAGGCCCAGATGAAGTCTCAGGACGGGTACTTAAAGAATGTGCTGGAGATTTAGCGGGGGTATTTACAAGCATCTTTAACCTGTCTTTATTGCAGGCAAGAGACACCAAGTGCTTGAAATCAGCAATTATTGTTCCAGTACCAAAGAAAACAAACATTAGTACCTTGAATGACTATCGTCCAGTTGCATTAACTCCAGTAATAATGAAGTGCTTTGAAAGACTGATTCTCTCACACATTAAGACTGCTATTTTAATACTGTCATACCCAGCATGCTTATTCTTAAACTTCATGACTTAGGACTCCGTTCATTATAATGTAACGTGTGAGAGAAAGCGACGGCGAGTCGTGTGCCTTCCCACTAGAGTTTACGTTACGCCAAATACACAAACACAGGTGCGATGCGCATCCATTCAAATGAACTGAAAAATATCACAGATCGCTTGACGGAGAGTGAAACTCTGAAGTGCTCAGTCAGAGTGTTCTGTGAGTGAAAATATATCTGTGCTAATCATATACTCAGCCTCCAACTCACACACTGGCGAGTAAAATCTGAGAATTTATTAGCCATTGGCTAATATTAGACATAATTTAGTCGCCCAGAGTGAAGATTTAGTCGCATATGCGAGTGATTTACTCACAATGTAGAGGTTTGGCTTTGGGAGAGCACAGCAGCTGGAATATGCTCCAGTGTTTATCAATGGGGACGGAGTGGAGAGAGTGTCCAGTTTCAAGTTTTTTGGCACATTACATCTCCGAGGACATTACTTGGTCCACAAATATCACGACATTGGAAAAGAAAGCTCAGCAAAGATTGTTTTTCTTAAGGACATTAAGGAAAATTTGTTTGCCTCAACAGATGCTGATCACTTTTTATCAGTGTACTATAGAAAGCATTCTAACATATTGCATTTCTGTATGGCTTTCAAGCTGTACAGTTAATGATAGGAAAGCACTCCAGAGGGTTGTCTTGCGAGCACAGAGGATAATCGAAGTTGAACTACCAGCATTAGAAGATATCTATAGGTCACGCTGTCTAGCAAAGGCTATCAGCATCTGTAAGGACTCTACACATCCATGCCACCACATGTTTGAGCTACTGCCGTCTGGTAGGCGCTATAAGACATTTTATTCCCGTACTTCACGTTTGAGGAACAGTTTTATTCCCAGAGCCGTTAATGCTCTGAATCAAGCTAACAATTTTTTTTTAGAGTTGTAATAGTAGTTTAATAAGTTTTGTGGGTCATTGATTGATTTATAGTATTGCTTATTAAGTGTGTTGTGACTGATATATTAGATTGTTACTTTTATTTATTTTTTTATTTTTTTTTACTGCATTTAGTGTGGAGTTTGCATGTGAAATTTTGTTGGTGGGTACAATGAAATTTGTATGCATACAATAACAATAAAGAAATTCAATACTGTGATGCCCTGTCCGGCCGGAGCAACGAGACAAAAACATTAAAACCCATTATAAACGAGGCATTTGTTGCATTCAGTGGGGACATAATTACGGATTATAATGACTTATACTGTCTTTTTACGTGTCGTGTTGCATCGCGTCACGTAAACATAAAACCATGTCTGTGTTTGTGATCTGAGAAATGACAAACAACAAGCGCTACTCTACACTGCTCAAAACTTGCGTTTGAATCATCAGTGGCAAATCCTTTAAATATGTAAACGTATTTACAGTCTGTGAGTCAGAACAGTCGGCATTGTAGTCTACTCTCCCAGGATCAGGAAACAGTCCTCCATAAAATGCGCTGCACACATCTGAATATTTGGGTTGAATTGTTCTGGAACAGTGTTGTAAATACAACTTAACCACTGATTTCTAGTTGTGTCCTCTTTTGAAAGGCCAAACTAAGTATTTTTACTTTCACAATGAGACACACAGCGTCACTCATGGCGGGCTTGAGAACGGTGCGGCCGGCGAATTTTGACGAAGGAGCGACCGGCAGCTTATAGTGAGCAGAGGCCAGTTTGAGTGAGCGGAGGCCGGAGGGCTAGAGTGAGCGGAGGCGGGCGGACTTGCGGCAACCACATGTGACGACCCCGGGCTGGACTCCGCTTCGTCCACGGTGAAAGCCGATCCGGCGATCCACAGCGCAAAGTTGATGTATTTCCTCAGCGACCAGCACGGATCACATCCAGGCATGATGAAGCGGATATTGTCCTGTTTTGGAAGGCCAGACAAAGTAGTTTCGCTTTCACAACAAAACACACAGCGCCTTCACGACATGGGGGCGGCGGCAACAACAACAATACTACAGCGAGAATAAAAGTTATGCCGCCTTTCTTTGTGTGAACATTTGGGCGGCATTATGCAAATCTTCCCACATCGGGACGTAGACATGTGGGGGAGTGTTAGAACGAGCCATTTTAGGTAGGCGTGATTGACTCTGAACTTTTATAAAGAATATCTCTTTGGATTTGAGACTTTAGTCTTTGCAACTTTACAGATCTTCTTTATGCACCAAGAGCTTGTAACACTCCAAAGAGAAAGGACAAATTTAAATCGCATCATATGACCCCTTTAAAGGGGTCCTATTATGCTTTTTCACTTTTCCAAATTTAGTCAGTGTGTAGTGTGTATGTTTGGGCATAAAAAAGATCTTCAAACGTACAAATTTCAAAATCCACTCCAAAGGGAGATATTTCGTTTTTAAAAAATCCCTTTTCAAGAACTACAACGAACGGCTCGTTTGGACTACAGCGTTTGTTTTCCGGGTTTTGTGATATCACAAAGCGGCCCATTAGAATATCATTAAAATAATTCACATTCTAATGGTTGGGGGGTGGGGAGGGGCGAGGTCGTGGTTAGAATGCTTGGTTGAGTGCATCAGACAAGACGACGACGAAGAAGTGCGGCTGTAGCCTCAAGTTTTCGCAAGTTATTACACATGCACATGAATAATTATGTATGTAAATATGTATGATACAATTATGAAAACGTTTTATAATAAATTGCTGACAGTACAATACTGGACAATGATGTAATCTGCAGTGTTTCCCATACATTGAGTGCGGGTGTTTATATATCACTGAAGGAAATTGAATGTCATTGAATGGCCGATATTCTTTGTGTATATTATAGTACAGTACCAGTCTAAAGTTTGGACACTCCCATTTGTGTGTCCAAACAATTGACTGGTACTATATATAGAATACAGTGTAGCGGATCAGCTCATGGGGAAATATGAATAATTAACCATAACTAGTTATAATTAACTATTCATATTTTAGATCCACTGTAGATATTTAGCTGACCACTATATATATTCTGAACCCCATGTGGATTTACACAAACTAAGAAAGTCAAAAAGTGTTACTTTGTGCCCCGCTCTCCCCTACCTCTGTAAATAAATACAATATAAATTCACGTCTCTCACACTTTAATGCTCTTTGAATGTAACGTGTACGTTCCCTTGGAACTGGAATCATGGCGGAATTTCATATGAAGTCCACTTCACAGTGCACTTACGGTTGAATAAGACAACGCGTGAATGCTGCCTGAACAAGAACCTCCTTACTGAAGGGAAAGTGTTGACTGGTGTCACTATCTCACGAACGCGCCAGCGGATCTCCACGAAATTCGGGGGATCCCTTCAGCTCGAGGAGCCCTCTCGAACGCCACCCTCCGCGGATCGGTAGCCCCCCGGGATCGCTAGATCGGTTGGCGCCGGGCCGGGAATTTAACCACCCGTAACTCCCGAACCCACGCTATCCACGCGGGGGTGGTCTCATTCGAAAGAGGGCCTCCAGACGTACACTCGATTCGCGTTCGAGAGGATTCCTTGAGCTGAAAGACATCCCCCGAATTTGGTGCGGATTCGCCGTTACGGAGAAATGGCTGTTCAAAGTTTCAATGGTTTTCCGTTGACTTAAGCTTTAAAGGATTTCATCCAGGTCGCCAGTAGCAAACAATGGAGCGCGCTCTGCTGGACAAACTAAGTAGTTACACCATTTCAAGCATTTTATCTGCATTATATGTTCTGTAAAAACAAATTTCATATCGGCGGCATATTCGCCGATACTGATATATCGGCGACAGGCTCATATTGGCCGATAATATCGGCAAAACGATATATCGGTCAGGCTCTAGTATAAATAAATTCAACTGTATAACAGTTTCACTGCAATTCATGTTATAATGTTAGAATGAAATGACAATAAAAATAATACATATGCACTTATCGGTACATAGTAAATGCAGTTATTTTTAAGTGGTTGTTGACATCCTATCTAAATGTGGTTTAGCCAAAAAAACAATAACGTTACCACTCTAATATGTCTTGCAATATCCGTGCGTGCAAAGGTTCTGCGCGATCCTCTTGTTCAATATTCTCTGGGTCTGAATCCAGATATCAAATTGATATGGCAATATTGACGCCATCCTTATCTAAACCAGAGCAGATGGAACTTGCTGCTTTGGCAAGGGGCGGGGCAGTACTGAAACACCGTCTAAGCTGTTCGCCAAACACAATGCACTGGGACAGCTAACCAATCACATCACATTTCGTTTTTCGGAAAGCGGGCCTTCATCAAATACTACTACTAATCGAGCCGTTTGTGCCAGAATGGGGAGAAAGGTATTGTAATAATGTCAATTATGTAAAAAATAATGCGTTTTTCGAACCACAAAGCATGAGAGCATGTTCTAGTACACCCCCAAAACAAATTCAAGACATTGTAAAAGAGCATAATAGGAACCTTTTAAAGGGTTAGTTCACCCAAAAATGAAATTTAGCATGTGTTTTACTAGGGTTGGGTACCGAAACCCGGTACCAATATGGCACCGGTACCTATGTACTAGAACCGAATCCGAACGCAGATTTCGGTGCCATGCCTGAGCGATCGATTGAAATATTTGTCCTCCGGTTCTCTGAAACAGACGTAAGAAGCATCATCATTGGCACTGCACGGAAAAAATAATAATTTCCCGACTGAGAAAATGCACGTGAACTCAAGTTGGAAAGCTCTAATAATACAAATCCAACACATCTTTGTAGTAACGAGCGTGTCCATGTTGTTTTCACATTCCGACTTAAAAGCACAACTCGGGAAATGAGAGCATCTGAGGAGCAGTAATTACACTTGCTCTGATGGCAGCAAGTAGCCTTTACGTTAATTAAGCTAAACATGCTTAAATTAAAACGCCTAAAGCTAAACCTCCCTTGTATTCACATTTCTAAACCTGTTGTCCAACAAAAGAGAACATTATAACCTTTTTACTCTACAATACCAGTCAAATGCTTCCTTTTGTGATCAGATGAGGCTTCTTGTCACAGAATGAGGCAGAAAATATGTTCCGTATACAGGTGCATCTCAATAAATTAGAATGTCGTGGAAAAGTTCATTTATTTTAGTAATTCAACTCAAATTGTGAAACTTGTGTATTAAATAAATTCAGTGCACACAGACTGAAGTTGTTTAAGTCTTTGGTTCTTGTAATTGTGATGATTTTGGTTCACATTTAACAAAAACCCACCAATTCACTATCTCAACCAATTAGAATACTTCATAAGACCAATAAAAAAACATTTTTAGTGAATTGTTGGCCTTCTGGAATGTAAGGCCTCCGCGAATATTGCACAAATGAACGATTGAATCTCTGCATTCCACCGGAAAAACTAAAGACTCTCCTCCCCAGCTATCTGTGGTCGTAAAGAAGATCAATGATCAACAGGGTACCTAATTGTCTGGACCTGCTTCCGGTCAAGGCCTGGTCCTTATCCCTTAGGGGGATCTGAACTGCTTAAACCCTAACTATCACCAGGAGAGAAGAAACTCCCTCTGTCTGAAGACCCTTCAAGGACCAGATGTGCAGTGTAACGATGACCGGCTTCAGCATAAATAAACCAGCTAATAAACAACAGAACAAAGAACATGGTATCTGGAAATGTTCCAGTGACAGACTCGCCCGGACCCCATGACCGTTTAATGCATAAATTGATAATCCGATAAACAGAAAGCGACAGATTAAGAGCTCCCTGTCCAGCAGAAGGATGGCAGATCGGCACTCGTGACATGGGCATGACCTCAGGACATCTCCCCTGCATTCCAAAATAGGGACGCATCCTTTTACTACTTTCAGAAAAATGTGCATTTCTCCTGTCACAGACAAAGGGACATGATACTTACAACAGACAACAGATAATAATTTATGTAAAACTCAAACACTTCAGTTAAAACTTCGTAATCGTCAGAGATCTTCAAAGAACTTAAAGTCTTGCAAACTCAGATTTTTCAGCAGAACTGCTCAAGCCTCTGCGTCATCAAGAAACCAACCAATCATCCGAAGGACTTCCCCAAAGGGACGCCATCCTGACGTTATCTCAGTAACCAATCAGCAACAGAATTCCCTCAAGCAGCCAAACCAGGAAACTCAGCTTTTCAGCTGTCACCCAAAAACGCAAGTACAAACAAATAGGTGCTGAACCATTTAAGCAGTAAACGTAAGACAAACCACTGCTTTGTGATTTTCTCAGGTTGCAAGTAAGAGAACTGTAGCTAATATCTTGCTAAAACTTTGAGCTTTCCTCAGAACTCCGTTAACATAATTTTCCTTCTTCAGAACTGTATGTATGTGTGTGTGTGTATGTGTGTTTTAGCTTAGTTTAATGTAATCTAGAATAGCCAATAAATTCATGTTTCATTTATAAAGAATCATTGTCTGGTGTCGTATAATTTTAAAGTCAAACCTTGCCAAGATCACGTTACCTCGCTAGGAGCATACAAATTATCATAATTGTATTGACCTGTGGCCAAGGAAAATGCACAGTCAGATTGTTAAGATACACGGACATTAACGTCTCGCTGGACGACCGTTGATAAGGTGTAAACTATTACAATTTGAAATCAGTTCTAATCATGTTGACTTCGAATTTTCAGATTAGAGTCCGCTCAAAACCTGAATGAATTAATAATAATTAATTCCCTAAGAAAAGTAATCAGACATTACAGGAAAGTACATACCACAGTCAGCGGAAGTGAGAAAAAAGTGTTTATTACATTTGAAATATGGATATTTATCTTACAAAAACGCATGGAATCACTACAGGAGGCCTTTATTCACCCCCCGGAGACGTGTGAGGGACGTTTTATTATGGATGCGTGCACTTTATTTGACATCATCTGAACTGTTGACAACCAACACCGCTTACCCCCATTGAAAGGCTTGGAGGGGCCAGGACAATTTTTAATATAACTCAGATTGAATTCGTCTGAAAGAAGAAAGTCACATACACCTAGGATGCTTTTAGGGTGAGTAAAACACGGGCTAATTATCATTTTTGGGTGAACTAACCCTTTAAGTGCACAGAGCAACCACCCAATAAAGCATTACAATAATCTAACCTTGAGGTCATGAATGCACGAGTTACTGTTTCTGCATTTGACATTGAGAGCATAGGTTGTAATTTAGATATATTTTTAAGATAGAAAAATTAGGTTTTACAAATGCTAGAAACAAGGTTTACAAAGGAAAGATTGCTAGGTTCCTAACTGATGACGAAGAATTAACAGAGTAGCCATCAAGTGTTAGACATTGTTTTAGGTTATTACATGCAGAGGTTTTTGGTCCAATTAAAACTTCTGTTTTTTCAGAATTTAGCAGTAGGAAATACTAGTCATCCAGTTTTTTATATCAACTATGCGTTCCGTTAGTTTTGCAAATTGGTGTTTCATCAGGCCGTGAAGAAATATAGAGCTGAGTAGGGGTGGATTATATGACCAAAATCTTACTTCACGGTATGAGAAATTTTATTTCACGATAACGATATATATCTCGATTATAGCTTTTTTTTTAATTAAAAATAAGAAAAAGAAGCAAATTACAAACACAATAGAACAAATATATATAAAATAAATTTCTAATTTATTCAGCTACAGTAGATTTATTTAACATGTAGTAAGAAATAAAATAAAGAAATTGAATAGTGTATAAATAAAACACTGCACAGTCTTCACGGTATCAATCAAACATGAACTGATTCTTATTAAAGATCCAAAAGTGATTCAGTCAGGTGCAGTGAGAGATTAACATTTAATAATGACAGACGGCAACAGGTAAATTAGGCTGCTGTCCCTTTAAGATCAACTGCACAGATCCAATATACTGATACACATTTGTTTTCACCCAACTCTTTACGATTATTTAACACATAAACGACTGTGTTTACGTGAATACTCCACACAAAGAGATCTGTTTTCGCGATTGGATGCTGTCTGAGAGGCGCTTTCAGTGCACACGCTTCGGCTGTTTGTCAGTCAGCGCGAGAAGTGGATTGAGTAATTTTTCACTGCTTATTGCGTTTAATATCTTTATTAAACATCACGCACATCCCAAATTCGTGATTACATGCTGTCAGAGAGAGGCGCTTTCTGAGTGTGTGTGTCAGTTAGTCCGAGAAGCATATTGAGTTATTTTTCACTGCTTATTGCACTTATTAACTCTGTCAGGTATGTCCCACTCTATTTCTCATTCATGATTTTCCGCGCCCCCGACCTCCCGCAGTATGCTATCCGAACCAATCAGAATGCAGTGCACCTAAATGGAGCACGAGAACAGACCGGGCGAGCATACAAATGCACATACACACTCTGTCTGTGGTGCGTATTTTTGTTGATCCATGTTAACGGATCAGAGCGTTTACACTGCACGCGATTGCGGTCCGGCAGTGTGCTCCAGGAGCAGTGCGTCTGCAACAATCATTCTGCATTCGTTTCCGCAGAGAGTCTATAGGCCCGGGTATACTTCACTCTCCGTGTTCCGTTCCGTCTCGCGCACAGCCGCGTCCGCACAGCTTTCAAAGTATACTCAACCGCGGACAGACAAGCTCGACACAGGCGCAAGTCTATTTCTGCTGTGCTGCACGCGCTGAATTAAAGTGACAGCGTATTATTTGCGGTAAAAATTAACATGGATTGACATGGAAATTTAGTAATTACACCATAAATGCATATAATTAAAGTCTACTGTTTCACAGTCAACACATGGCTTTTTGGCTAGATTTAAAAAAAGGAAAAGTGCATTTTTAGATAAACAAGGCAATAATAGATGGCACTCGTGGTGGTAATTAAACAAAGTTATATTTATTGAGTTTAAACGTGAATGTCTATGAAAGATTGTATTACTGTACTGTGATAAAAGAGAATCACAATGCTGAAAAAGCATTTTCAGAAACAACGTTTGGATTTGAAATCAATATAATGGATAAATGTTATGTTTGTGGTAAACAGCCGCGGATCAGGAGCGGACAGCAAACGCGTCCTGTGCGAAAGCAAAATGAGTCCGTGCTGCTTCTGCACCGCATACACATACTGTATACGCACTGCAGACGGAGTACGTGTGAACTTGGCGCAACAAATCTAGTTTACAATTCTAGTTTTAACATCTGAGGCAATGCCACAAAGAGCTCTATGACCAATGCATGGCAAAAAAAATCCCTGGACACGGGATTTTTTTTTTCTGCCATATGTCTATTCTAGAGACATTTTGTTACACCTTTACTTAGTGATTATTTTGCCTTATGTCTGTTCCAGAGACATGTTACAGGTATTTGATAAAGCTCTAATTGGGTTTCTTTTGAAATTCTTTTTCGAAATCCCAAAATTGATCAAAGAATAGGTAGATAGTTGTCAGCGTTCGCTCAAATTGTTTTGCTGAATCAGAAACAGAAACAGTAATAGATGAGGGCCAGCCAACGAGATTGCTGTTTGCGCATTAGCCCCGCCCACTACCAGAGAAACCAGCATATCTTCTGCTTGTTCTTAAAAGCTGAATAATTCTACATTAACGCCATTATTTTGACATGAAAATACAACAAAGAATATCGTTTACATGTAGCGCATCGATTCAGTGTGGTATGTAAGACTCTCTGCATGTTTGAGAAACAGCGCTATCAGCAAAGCGACGGCGAGTCGTGCTCCTTCACACTAGAGTTTACGGTGCATCAAATACAGGTATGCTGGGCATCCATTGAGATGAATTGGAAAAAGTACAGATCGCTTGATGAAGAGCAACTCTCAAGCATTCAGTCAGATTGTTCAGCGAGTAAAAATTGATCTGTTTCTAAACTTATAATTAGCCTCTAGCTCACACACGGGTAGGGATATGCCGGTATAAAATTTTCATGTTGTGATTAATTGCTAATGCTTTTATCACGGTATACGGTATTATTACGATATTGAAATTTAGTTTAAAAAAGTGCTGTCATAATACAGTATAACAGGTTTAATAACTTTTTTCTTATAACAAAAATAACTGAACATTTAAATGCAATAAAGCAATACATAAAAATGTGTAGCGAATCAGCTAATGGGGAAATATGAATAATTAATCATAACTAATTATAATTAATTATAAATATTTAGATCCGCTGTAGATATTTAGCTGACCTCTCAGGGTCAACTGTCTGTCAATTCTAAGAATGTTAATTTCCTGGTTAAGGGAAATAACTTTCTTACTGTACAATTCTACACAGAGCTTGTAGCATAAATCTGCATGATTAGGGACTCCAGTTATGAGCAAACAATGAACAACGTCAAGTGTGATACAAGTAAGACTTTATTAACTACATAAACACTTAAACTAGTCTAACATACTACATACACGCACACACACACGCATACAGTTGATATAGGAAAGGGTTAAAGTTTAACTCAGTAAAGAGGAGCGTTGTAGCTCACATCTTCTCAAAACCTAACAGAACCACCGACTTTGGGCGGGTCACATAGTGTGAGGCCTTTAAGGTCTCATTGTCCAATGAGAAAGGCCGGAATCCCAATTGGGAGTTTTGAGATACTGGGGAGTTTTTATGACCGTTTGTGTGAGGGCATGGTAATTTGCAAATGGAACTTGAATCGACATTACTAAAGATTTTCAGAACACTAATATATTACCTATGTACCAACATATAATATACACGCTCGTTTAGATCATCAGAAGGTGAATTCATAGATACTAAACATGGTAGGATTACATATAGGCAAGATGACAGGAATGAGTGTTTCCATCATAAGCCTGCATAAAACAGTATAAAATCTCAAAGACAACATACGCGATGACCTGAAGGATATGTGTGTTCATTCAAAGAAAGGTTTTCCTATGGATTAATTAGAGAAAAGTCCATTTCTACTGTGCATTGTGTCTCTTCCTATAAAAAGGCAGTGATTTTCCCTACTCGCATTCCATTAAATCGTAAATGTATCTGGTGGCAGGGTTGCCATGGTAACCAGGGTCCTGGACCTTGTTCACAGACAACTTGAAACCCAGTATGTTTATTGGGTGAGGGGTCTGTGAACGTTTGTTAATCTAATGAATAATTGATTTGTTAAATCAGATGAAAAATGGTGTGTCTGATTGGTCCAGACGCTACAAATGTATAAAGTTAAAAGTTTTACACCGAATAAAGTTCAAAAGAACTATAAAGACCAATAGGTATTACTTTACCTATTGGGTAACCTTAGTTAATGCATTAACATTCACAATGAGCAATAGCTACATTTGCTACAGAAGTTATTAATCTTTGTTAAAAAAAATACAAGTCTTAGTTCATGTTAGCTCATTAAATAACACCATTGCAAATTTCGATTTTAACAATGTGTTATTAAATATTGGAATACCTAAGAATCAGAAGAATTTTTCATTGGCAATTTGTTAACTAATGAATTAAATAATGTTAACTAATGAAGCCCTAATGTAAAGTGTGACCGAACAATAAAGAATCAAAACACTTTCAAACAGTATCTAGGGCATGTTGTAGTCCAAATTATAATATAAAAAAAGTTTGAAAATAAATAGCCTATTAAGTCTAAATATTAAGTATTTGGCGCTGTGATTAACATCATAGCAAATACACAAATCTGAATGGCTGTTTAAATCATTTAAACACGATTCAGAAACAGAAAGTAGTGCAGCTGCTTTGTTTACAGGGTTTCCGGGGTAACGGCTGCATTTCTGCAGTTTAGCGTCATCTGCTGTCAGAGAGGGAAAGTGCGCTTTCATCCAAAGCGTCTCTACCATGTTCCGCCATGCGCTTCTCGTCTGCGCTTGTTTACATCAGTGTGCGCACGCGTCTTTCACGCAGCATACAGCGGTGTTCTGCATTTTGACCAGTTGATGGGAAAAGTATTCTTAAAATGCATTCAAAATTCGGAATAATTTGTAATGTATAATTATTCACTATATTTAGAAGTGCCCACGATAACAATATCGTGCATATTTATTACCGTGATATATCGCATTACTGAATATCGGCACATGTCTACCGTGAATGCAGACAAATATCGGTAAATGCAACCCAAAACCCACAAAATAAAACATACCTGAACAAATGTACAGATTGTTCTGTCAGGACCACTATAGTCAAAGATGATTGACAATTAGCATATAGTTTGGATTGGCGGTATGGTTCTGTTCTGGGCAAGAACTCCCTGCGCATCCATGCAGCCTAGCATGGATGAGAGCAGGGAGAGCAGCAATAACCCCCCAGGGTAAACAGAACAGAACCAACCTAAATGTATTGCAGATATTGTTAAAGTTCAATCATTTTATGTACACATTTTAGAATTAGTCTGATTCAAATGAGAATCAGAAGGCTGAATCTCGATTGACAGAGGAGGAGTTGGGGATGGAGGAGGGTAATTAGCAATTGAGCAATGCAAAAACTGCTGATAATACTGATGGACCTTATATATGAATGCTTAGATAGGTGTCGTATTCCCATAGGTAGATGGGGGTCAGCTGATGCGAGCTTGACTAACGTGACCTGCCAGAACTAACGCTACGCTTGATATTTGTATAGCGCATTTCTCACACACTTGTTGTTAATAATAAATTACACTATAAAAATATGGTAGGCTTATGATGTTGTTAACAAATGCAGCTTGCATCTGTTAAACATCCAAGACAATGTAGTAATGGCCAAATGTTGGCTAAATAGTTTTTTCTTATATCTGTTGGTCTAATTGTCTTTCTGTATTTGTTCAGAGTTACCTGTTCCAGTTGCTCCAGGGACTGGCCTTCTGTCACTCTCATCGTGTTCTTCACAGGGACCTTAAACCCCAGAATCTCCTAATCAACGCTCAGGGTGAGATCAAACTGGCTGACTTTGGTCTGGCCAGAGCGTTTGGTGTACCTGTGCGGACTTACACACATGAGGTGAGAGGCAGAAACATGGTTCTAGATTTCTAAAGTATATGTTCAGTGTATTTCTACCTTAAATAAGATTAAATCAAGTGTAACACTGTGTCCTAACCAGGCACGATAAGATTCAGTGACAAGCAATTTATCTGTCCACAGCAGATGCGACACGGCTACAAGATGCAAAAAACAATAAAAAAAATTCACAACCAATCAGAAGAGCGAATGGACGGGCTCTTTTTGCAAGAACACTGCACTTGCAACTAAATGGTTAAGGACATAATCTAATTCATAAATATTAGATTATTTTAAAATGATTGAAAATACATACTGAGTGACTGATACAATCTTTGGAATACACTGTTGGTTCACATTGAGTTTACAGTTTTAAAGGGGTCATATGATGCTGCTAAAAAGAACATTATTTTGTGTATTTGGTGTAATGAAATGTGTTTATGCAGTTTAAAGTAAAAAAAACACATTATTTTCCACATACTGTACATTATTGTTTCTCCTCTATGCCCCGCCTTTTTGAAACGCGTCGATTTTTACAATACTCATCAGTCTGAAAAAGTGAGGTGTGCTGTGATTGGCCAGATATCCAGTGCGTTGTGATTGGCCGAATACCTCAAGCGTGAGAAGGAAATGTTACGCCCCTACTGTGATGGCGTGTTCCAGCCGGAGCGACAAGACAAAAACATTAAAACCCATTACAAATGAGGCATTTGTTGCATCCAGTGGGGACATAATTACTGAATATAATGACTTATACTGTCTTTTTACGCATTGCATTGCATTGCGCCGCGTAAACATAAAACCCTGTCTGCATTTGTGATCAGAGAAATGACAAACAACAAGTGCTACTCCACACTACCAAAAACTCGCGTTTGAATCATCAGTGGCAAATGATAAAAGAAAACGTACTTACATGAGTCAGAACTGCCGACATTTTAGTCTAACGTTACTCTCCCAGGATCAGTAAACAGTCCTCCATAAAATGTGCCGGCGATCCACAGCACTAAGTTGAAGTATTCCCTCAGCGACTAGCACAGATCAGCTCTAGGGCATGACGAAGTGGATATCGTCCTCTTTTGGAAGACCAAACAAGTAGTTTTCCACATTTTCGTCTTTACTTGTGGACGCTCGTTCACGATAGTATCATGACATGAGCGTGTGGCTTAACAAAACCT
The DNA here is from genome assembly GCF_001515645.1 of Sinocyclocheilus grahami. Taxonomy (NCBI): domain Eukaryota; kingdom Metazoa; phylum Chordata; class Actinopteri; order Cypriniformes; family Cyprinidae; genus Sinocyclocheilus; species Sinocyclocheilus grahami. Next base: position 185,809 of record NW_015506638.1, on the reverse strand, counting down.
CCCTTGAATTGTCCCTCGTTCAGAAAGCAGTCTGGACTAAAATGATTTGCTCAGACATAAACAAATTTAGGTGTATAATGTGGCGCATTAACATCAAAAACAAAACGAATCCACTGCATCCTCAGTAGCTATGTTGGGAGAAAATGAAGACTTATGGGACTTACTCTTTTACATCCAACTACAAAACATCTACTTTGCTTACGAGTCATTGTTGTCGCTACAGCTGCTCAAGCGCAGAGAAAATGGCGGACAGCGTACATCTGGCTGAAGGCGGAAATATGCTAATACGTGACAGTTCGTCAGTGGGTGTGGACGGGGCCTGAGCACGGCTTGATAATTAAGACTGTTTACATTTTTAGGGGATTAAAAGAAAGGAGTAAATGGATTTTTATCATTGAAGGGTGGTTGTATCCACGCACTGGATACGAGAATACATTGTATGTGGCCAAATTTAATGGATTTAAACATTGTTTAATCACGCTGTAAAGTGAAACGTCACCAGGCTATTGGCGCCCTCTGCAGGTATTTGTTTTAAAACATAATGTACTTAAGTTGGTCATGTTCATATTATGTATAGGCATATTACATTGTATTTTAACAGTGTTGTTCAATACAATCATGTAATTTCTTGTTTTTGATATTTTATTTGAGCCAATTATTAATGCCTCATCGTTAGTTTATTAAAGCCTGGTTTTCACTTAGGTCTGTTTTTTACTAAAAAATATCAGATTACTCAGTTGTCAAAATAATCAGATTACTTGATTACCAAAATAATCATTAGTTACAGCCCTAGATTAGTTAAAATATTTCTTAATACAACTGCATTGTTTTACTTTTTGTAATTAAAAGACAAATATTTTGTCATTGAAAATTTCTTAAAAATAGTTTTAAAATATTGTCTTGTTCTAGTAAGTGTATTGTGACACCCCTAGTGTCGATAAGCGGTGATGTAGCTCATAATTTTCCAAGTGTATGATACAGCTTTCATTCTTCAGGTCAACCATACATTCATGAAAAAAATTCGAATAAAGAAAGCAATAATTTTGCCATAGTATCCTTTCAAATGTTAAAGTTGCCACAGTCATTGCATGCTTTGCATGTGCTGCCCTGCCCCCGGAAAAAAATTCAGGCTCAGGATTTTTTTTTTGCTTTAACCCGTGTATGAATATTCAAGAAATATATGTAATATATATAATTATATTTATATATAATATAAATCATATATAAATATGTATATTTACATGTAAATGTTTCTTACATATATACATGTGTGTGAATATTTATACATATAAATATACAAAGTACCCACACATTTTATGCAAACATTTATTTTAGATTTGATTAATCGCAAATCCTAATATACAGTAGCTCACAAAAGTGAGTATATCTTCTCAAGGGGACAATACTATAGAAATTAAACTTGGATATATTTTAGAGTAGTCAATGTGCTGCTTGTATAGCAGTACAGATTTACTGTCCTCTGAAAATAACTCAACATACAGCCATTGTCAAAATAGCTGGCAACAAAAGTGAGTACACCCTAAGTGATAACAGCTGTATGTCGTTTAACCATGCAAAGACACATGTCCTATTCATCATGTTCATGTTTTTGAACACTGTTTTGAATACTGCCCCAGACTGTGATTTCATCTGAGATGGGATGAAACTCCCCACACGTTTTCATTCCAGAACACATTTCCACAGTCCAGTGGCGGGGGCATGTACCCTGGTTCAACCACTGGTGTGGACTGGAGGCGCTTGCAAGTTTAGAGATTCGGGGTTTATATTGCTGGCATAGTTGGCATTCCTTACACATCCTCCAGACATCTTTTTGAATCTCAGGCCAATATGTTACCTCTAGTAACCTCCGTAATGTCTTCATATGCCAGAGATGCCCACTTAATGGACTGTCATGTGCATACTGCAGACACTGTTCACAGAGTTTAGTTGGCATGACAACTTGTAAACTCTGACCCCCATTCTTGTCAGTGGTACTTCTGAAGAGATGACCATTCTGGTTAACATAATGCACACGGAGCTTGTGTTACCATCCTTTACCTCATCCCACAAAGGTTGGAGAGTAACAGCTCACCGGCAAATCATATGGTACACTGTTTGCTTGCGAAAGGGCTATGGTCCCTTGGACTTCCTCCTCCAACCCCCATGACAACGTATCCGGAACTAGGTTACACTGACCCTTCCGATACCTCAAGATGAACTCAAAGATCTTCAGCCTAATCGCCCATCTCGCGAGACGGGATGAAGGTCGGGGTTAGTTGAAAACCCAGGTAAGAGCGGAATGATCTGTCATGATCACATCAAAACAACGGCCTTCTAGGTATTCACGCCATTTCTCCACAGCCCACACAATTGCCATGCATTCGTTCTCTGCTGTAGAATATGCCTTTTCAGCTCCTTGCAGAAGTCTTGAAGCATATGCTACGACACTTTCTCCCTGCTCTGACCCTTGAGTAAGGACAGCTCAGAGCCCGATGTTACTAGCATCAGTCTGCACTCGAAAGTCACAACTGAAATCAGGGGGTCGCAACACAGGGGCTTTCTGAAGAGCTTCTTTCAAGGTTTCAAAAGCTCACTGACACTCTGTGGTCCATTCACATCTAGCCTCTTTCTTCTTTAGAGCATGGAGAGGTGCTGCCTGTTCTGAGAAATGGGGAATAAAGCGATGGTACCAGCCCCTCTAATCCAAGAAAACGCTGAACTTCCTTCACCGTCTTGGGAATGGAGAAGTTTTTTATGGCTTCTACCTTGGAGGGTTCAGTCCTCACTCCCCCCTCTGAGACAACATGTCCAAGAAAATAAAGGGATTTTTGAAGGAGGTTACACTTCTTCAGGTTCGGCGTCAAACCTGCAGCCTCCAACTCAGCAAATAGCTGACGGAGATGTCTATAATGTTACTGGACATTGGTAGAATATATCACAATGTCGTCAATATAGACAAAACAAAACTTGTCAATGAAATTCCACAGGAGCTTTTGTTTATGGACAGGTGTTGGATATGCTTTTCTCCTTACCGGTATTTCGTCCTTAGTATTCATTCGATGGGTAATGCTGGAAGCACATCCTAATGAATCTGTGCACACCGTGGTTCATTCGAACAACAGTTGTTCTAGCTGTCGTTTTTGACTTCGTGAAACCTCAGCTGCATCAACCAGTTATTTTATCATTGTTCGGTTAGGATCACTCATCTGCATAGATGGAAGCGCTACGTGCAATCTAGTAGTGGAAGATAATACATCAGAAATTTAAAGCCGGCGGGAGCAGTGAAATAATGTGACTCCTCCTCTTCAGGGAGTACATAAGATGCGGCAGCAAAATCCAACTTAAAAATTTTCTAATGTGTGCTATATATGACCGTTGGCAAGAGAAAATGTTTGACCCTTACTGGACTGCAAAGACTCCCCTTCGTGCTTGATCTGATCCCAGAGAGACTCTTGGATCAAAGAATAAGAGCTCCCGGTGTCAATAAGTGCTTCCAGATGATGGTTACGAATATTCAAAGGCAACGTCAGAGTTGTCATGGGGGGTTGGTAAACCTCTGTATGTACAGCAATGTTATGGCTGTTGGAACGTCCTTGGCCTGGTTTTCCTCTTCCATGTAATGTTGCTTGGAATTGAATTCCAAACATCACAGAAGTGAATTCATTAAAAAAAATGAAAGTAAAAAAAAGTTATAGAAGTTTAAATTTACTGTTAAGAAAATGTACTGTAGTTTTTAATCCAAATTTGGCATAAAATTAAAGCCATTTGTTTAAATAAGTTGTGTTCCAAATTTGAAGTTGATAAAAAAAATTTAGGTTACTATGCAGTTTTGTTTAGGTGTTATACCACAAACAGCCACCAGGTGCCATCCAAACCCCATTGAATTTTTAAATGCATTTTTCTGTCTCAAATGCATAAATTTCTCTCTCAGTAAAATATATCCACCAAATAATAACTAGCAAATATGGAATCTTGAAACTCAGACCTTTCAGACGATGTGTATTTTGTCAAGATTCTAAAAAGTTTTGATTCCAAAAGACCGTAATACATTTTGTAATATGACACCCCGCACTAAGGGGGAGGAGCCCGCTAAAAGATTTTAAGGTCCATTTCTATGCTAAAACAATGTCCGATTTCAAAACGGTTTTCACAGGATGAATTTTGAGATTTTAAGCTTTCAAATGTGATCGGAAAAAAAGGAAACAAATAGAATTTTTGTGACTAAGGTCAGAGCTCCTGTTGTGGTGTATATGTTTTGAGGTGCACTCTTGTCATAAATTAATAATTTTTAACGACAAACAGAGGTAAAATATCTATTTAGGAGTCTTAGACCTTTCCAACGATATATAGTTTGTCACGATTCATCGATTTTATTTTATTATTTTACTATTCGATTTTTAAAAATCCTCGACTTCATTTTGCTCGTGTCAAAATACCAGAAGTGGTGCATTTCACGGACAAGAATCCATAAAACACATTATTAGACTGCTTCTCAATAATTAAGCATAATTGTGAATTCACAAATGCTACGATTTAATTAAATAATTATATGCGATGCAGTTCTAATACAGTATATGCGCTTTAATTATTTACATGCGTGTAGGTTAAGTATGTGCGTCACACAGTGGCTCCGTTCACAGTAGTTCCACAGGAACTGTTATCATTTACATGTGTGGAGCGCCTGCATGTTGTTGTGAGTTTGGGTTTATTATAATTATTATCATCTGGGAACGCACCATGCGCCATTTCCTCAGATTTGTAAGGTAAATCATTTATAAATCCACGCAAACACAGGAGAATACATAATTATCTAGCGGTTTCAAAATAAAAGCTCGAACCCTCACTCTTGAGTTTCCACGTTTTGATGTCCACATATTCTATTAATTGCAGTGGCTATAGCATTTCTGTCCTAAAGAAATGGCCAAATATTAAAGATTAAGTGGACATTTGAATGAAATGGTGCTTGGTCAATATTAAACAAGTATTAGATGTGCACAAGTACAGCAATGTGTAAAAATAATCATCAGGCCGTTGGCGCCCTCTGCAGGCCTTTGTTGTAATGCGTAATGTATATTAGCTCTATTGCAGGGATCCTCAAATCTGGCCCACAAGATCCACTTTCCTGCAGAGTTTAGCTCTAACCCTAATCAAACACACCTGAGCAAGCTAATCAATGTCTTCAGGATCATTAGAAAATCACAGGTAGGTGAGTTTGATCAGGGTTGGAGCTAAACTCTGCAGCGCATTGGCCTTCCAGGGCAAGATTTGAGGAACCCTGCTCTATTGTTTATAATACATTGTATTTTAACAGTTTTGTTCAATAAAACCATATGATTTCTTGCTTTTGATACTTTATTTGAACTAATTATTATTGCCTCATAGCTATTATATATTTAGTTTAAGTAATGTTAAAGGCTATTGTTCACTTACATCTATTTTTATTACCACAAAAAATTTATTATAATTATAGGGCCCTATAAAATCCGTTTTATTTCCAAATTCTTTTTTTTTTCATTTTCATTTTTCTAATGGTTAAATTACATTTTATTAATCAAAAAGCCTGTCTAATTAATTTAGTTTTATCTTTACCTAATTCTGTTTTCCATCATTTTCTGGATTCCATTTTAATGGTTCCAATACATTTTAATAATCGAAAGCATCTCCAATTAATTGATTTTATAAAAAAAATAAAAAAAAAGTTTTTTGTTTTTTTTCAGAAATACTGCACATTTACATTTTTCTCCTGATTAAATTCTGGTAAATAACATTTCTGTTAAATACTCCTTTAAAAAGTGTTTTTTGATTATAGTTTTATTATTAGTAGACTAGAACACGTGGATATGTTGTCATTCTTACACTATAATACTGAACTTTGACTTCAGTGATTTGGTCTATGAGATGGACACTTGCTTCTTGCACTCTATGTTGCACTTTACTTTTGCTTTAAAAAAAGGATTTCATTTGGTTTAATAAAATATAGTTTAATAAAATATTCTTATGTAAAATTGTAGATTTATTTGTGGGAAATTAATAGTTTAGATTAATCGATAAATTAGTCGATAGATTAATCGAAATAAAAATAGTCGTTAGTGGCAGCCCTAATAGTTTGTCATGATTAGATTAGGATTTAATTGTAATATATTGAAGAGAACTTAACTGACAGTGTTAGTTTTGTCAGCTATTTTCATTTTAGTCTTAATCTTAGTCCCAGGCTAAAATGTCCTTGTTAGTTTTTATCATATTTACTCAACCTTATCCTATTTAGTTTGTCAAGTTTTAGTCGACTAAAAGTCTCAACATTTTATTCTAGTTTTAGTCCAAGAAAACCTAAAGTATTTTAGTCTAGTTTTAGTCAATGAAATCTTGACATTTTAGCAATAAGATTATTATTAATTAACCTTACAGCAGTATTCATTTTGGCAGCCATTTTTTATTTAGTCTTAGTCTTACTCAAATGTACATTTTAGTTATCATATTTAGACAAACTTGTCCTGTTTTTGTTTATTCAATGAAATGTATGAGCATTTTAGTCAGGTTTTTTAGTCAATGAAATATTAGTCACATTTTCGTCATTCTGTATAATGATTAAACTGATAAAAAAATATTTTTTTCTCAAAATTATAATCGTAATGATTGTTGTCATTTGAGAAATTTACTTTAGCATTTCAGGTATTGCACTTTCTCCAGTAAGCACAAATCAATAGAATGCGGATACATACTACATGGTGTATTTTACCTCATCTAGTGTACTGATTTATTATAGGCTTTTTATTATATAAATCAACACCAAAGACTTATGCAATCTCTCTGTCTACATTATGAAAACAGCTCAAACAAACGAAAAAATATTTTAACAGTGAAATTCCTAGTAATTCCACTAATTCCATAATTGCAATAGTCTATTTCTCTATTAAATGAACAGCGATTAAGTAGGCTAAGTGTATTTATTCAGCGATCACAATCGCAAACAATACAGTCGAGATCTCATGACAGAACACTGACTGGCTGAATGACGCTTTCATTTAGATCTAAACTCCAGCTTGTTTTTCAGATCATCTGCTACGGCGCTTCCGCAATGAGGAGCGTGCGTGTGCGCATGGTTGCCAGATTGCTTAAAATAAGCAAAACACACCGGGCAGAAAATGTATGAATTTAAGAGCGAAGCTCTGATTCGGGGATTAGAACTTTTGATATCTGGCAACCGCACTCATGAGGCGTGTAGAGCAGTCTGCAATAACATTTTGTCTCCTTTTTCTGACGAAAATAAAAAGGTTTTTGGTAAAGTTTTTATCTTTTTGAATACATTTTAGTCTCGTCTTATTTTGTCAACGAAATTGCATGTTTATATAGTCTTAGTTATCGTTTATTGACCTTATTGTCGTCTTATCTTAGTCATGGGAAAAAAGCTCGTCAACTAACATTTTTCGTCATAGTCTTCGTTAACAAAATTACCACTACTGACAGTTAAGGGGTTAAAATGGTAATGCACACCTGTTGCTACCAGAATAACGGCCCATTTGAAATGTAATGTGCATTTATTTCTTTTTCTCCTTTTTGTTCTTAACATCTTCCAGCCGCTGTGGTGAAGCGAAGCTCAACACCTATTATACGGTGCTCTGCAGTGGACTAAAAGGATTTAAACAGTGAATTTTGTATTGATTTCTTTTTGTAAACTCAAAGATGTGGATTTGGACGGTAATTAAATCACCACACGACCTTGGTGTTTGTCTAAACAGTAGGTAATTCAGCAGGGGATTTTTATGGGGGTGGTCGGAGAAAAACACAGACATTTTGGATTCAGACGGCAATAAAATCACAGACTACCTCCTGTAAATGGTGAAAACCCCTTACATTCCCCTGATAAACAATTACCATCTGAATAGGGTAAATGTCTCCAAGACACTTTAAAGAAACCTTCCTGCAAAGCTACCTGAAAAACTAGGTGCATGTGTACCAGGGTTGCCAGGTTTTCACAACAAAACCCGCCCAATTGCTACTCAAAACTAGCCCAATCACGTTTCGAAGGGGATCCCCCGGTAAAAATCACATTCCGGTGGGGTAAAATACACGTTTTTGGTGGGGTTCCCCTGGTAAAATTCACATTTTAGGGGCTAAATATCATGTTATTGGGGTCGCTTAAACCTGCAGAAACAGCGTTAAAGTACTAATGGCATAAGACTCTTGCGCACACACACACACACACACACACAAAGGACAAATGGATATGCAAAGTTCGCTTTGTCGTGTCCAGTGTAGACTGCTTTTAGCAGTGTATACTGCTGAAATATAGAAACCAGACTGATGCTGTTTTTTTCAACAGTATATTTTAGGGCTGAAACTATTAGTCGACATTATCGACAACATTGACAAACAATTGTCAACAAATATAGTAATTTAATCTCATATGACCCAATATAGTCATGCAGAATAAAGAATTTGTATGTGCTTTATAAGTATTAATAAACAGCCAAAAAGATACATGCTAAAAAGCAACTAGTTAATAGTGAGAATTGGGCCTTTAAAATAAAGTGTTACAGAGTGGAACGAAAGGGAATACAAAATTGTACTTGCTATGGCCTCCCATTTATAGAGCAGTTTATCCTACTATAGTTAACTTCTGAGCTGTTTTTGTATAATTCACAGTTGTACACCGTACATCTGATTATTCATTGAACTTTCAATCGCTGTATTTTGTACTGCCTGGAAGCCTGGGCTATTTATTTGATGACTGAATGAGCTTTTGAATAGGCAGGACTTTGCAACGTGATCTACAAAGAAAAATTAAGTAATTTTATAGTTGTTATAGTTTATTCTAATCTTCCTCACCCATAGAAAGCTCAGACGGCCATCAATCTGCCACATTCAGAAGCCAAGAGTAAAAATCTATTTGGCCTGTTGGTGAGATTAGGTAGACAACACAAAATTTAATCTGACTGCATGTCATTCTAGTTTCATTATTTAAATAAATAAATGTGATTTTCAGAGTTTGAAATAAAACCACTTTTCACAGTATAAAGGCACAACTAAATTAACTCTATAGCACCATCTAGCGTCCAAGAAGTATGCTTTCAAGTATCTTCCTAGCAATATAAATATTCAGCACATATTTGCATGAATTGTAAAAACACAAATAATAAGTGATCAAACATTTAGATTAAATAATTGTTATTTTTTTTTAAATGTGTGTAAAATATGACCCCCACCTCTCTCAAATAAAAGGGCAAATTCCCCCATCATATTTGCTTGCTTGAAGCAACATAGAGTACTATTAATAATTCAAATTATATTCTAAAATCCTTTATAACTCCTATATCTTGTAGGTGTAAAATTCAGTTGTTAATTATTAATTAACTGCTATTGGTAACCAATTTTGTGTGTGGATGACCATGCAGACAAGCTACTGCAGATGATATGCAGAATTGATCTTTAACAGCTGCAATTTTATCTTTTTTTCCATAGGTTGTAACTTTGTGGTACAGAGCTCCAGAGATTCTCCTAGGATGTAAATATTATTCTACGGCTGTTGACATCTGGAGTTTGGGCTGTATCTATGCTGAAATGGTATTTATCTGTTTGAATGTACATATCATCTTGCTATTACTGATTGCTTATTATGTTCTTTTTACTTTTAAAACACTTTATGGCTTTTCATACCAGATCACTCGGAGGGCTTTGTTTCCTGGAGACTCTGAAATAGACCAGCTCTTCCGAATATTTCGGACACTGGGCACTCCGGATGAATCTATATGGCCTGGAGTCACCTCAATGCCAGACTACAAACCCTCCTTTCCTAAGTGGGCACGACAGGACCTGTCTAAAGTGGTGCCACCCTTGGATGAAGATGGCAGAGACCTTCTTGGGGTAAGAGGACAACAAAGTTTATCTAGTATCACAACCTGATTACAGTAGGTTAACCACCTGAGGCATTTTATTACGCAAAAATGCAGGTTATATGCATTTTGGGTTTCTTCTCACTATATTCTTAGCTCCATATAAAAAGAGCCTCTAAAAGGATCTTTGCAAAAATAAAAAAATATGCTGACTTTCGTGTGCGCACAAGAAACCATTAAACTTAACTTGTAGGACAATGCACACTGAGCCACTTATTGTGCCATCAGCCCATTTCACTGTGGTTTTTTTAGCCACCACAGAGTATGCGCTAAAGCAGACTTAAGGCCTTGAAATATGACGTACTGCCCTAGAGAGCCAAATTTTGAACACTTCTTTTTTTTTTTTTACAGTACCAGTCTTTTTTATAGACCCTTGAACTTGGCACATAGGAACAATGCACACAACCGTATTGTGCCATTAGCCCATTTCATGTTGTTTCTCCGCCGCCACAGAGGATGCATTAAATTGGACATTAGGCCTTGATATTAGAGATACTACCCTAAGAAAAGCCACATTTTGAGCAAATATATCTCTTGATTAATGTGCATCAATTCTCTCATTTCCAATGTAGTAAGATGGCAGTGATGCTCAACGGAAATATATTATAGTGTATATTAGAAATTGTAATTCGTAAACAAAAAAAATTCCCATGTGCATGTCAATAGTTTCTTGAAGGCACAAAAAAGTATCTTGTGTGCATGCAAAAGTCTGTATTTTTTTTATTTGTATTTTTTAAGTCATGCTCAGTGTTGCCAAGTCCGTGGTTTTCCCGCGGTATTGGGCAACTTTAACACTTGCTGCGTTTTGTAGTTTTGGGCTAGTTTTGAGTAGCAATTAGGCGGGTTTTGTTGTGAAAACCTGGCAACCCTGGTCACGCTTATTGACCGTGTAAGATGATTTACGATTAGCCGTGTCGGAAATCCAACCACGGATTGGCATGTTGTTATCTCAGAAACAGGCTCAGTCATCACATTGAATCAGGTAAACTGGTTATTTTTTTATGTTTCAGTATAATTACGCACGCTATACCAGGGGCGGTTCTAAACCCTTTTTAGGTGGGTTTCAGCCCCCCTATCTGTCACCTTAGCCCCCCAAAACTATCTTAACAATCAGGCCTGTGCTGCTTCCTCAAGAAAGTTTTTCATTCTCACGTTTTAAGTCTGGTCAGTTTAAACATTAAAGTAATTTTAAGCCATTTAAGCCCAAGACATCTCAATGCGGTACTCACGCACTGTGATAGAGCTTCTATGCGCACCGCTCACACACCTGAAGTGCACAAACAGATAGCCTTCTCAGACAGCAGGTGAATACCAATGGCTGTCTTGACAAGTATCCTTGTAAGCACAGTCGGTTGTTTTAAGTGAATGTAAACAGTAAAGAAAATATCAAATGTACATCAGTATAACGGATCCGTGCATTTCTTATGTAAATAATGTTAATCAAAAAGAGCAAAAGAAAAATTGTTCGCTGCTTTAATAGCTTTAATGGATATTTGCTTTTATGTTAAAGTTAATAAAGTAATTTGGTGTGACTACAGTAATACGGGAGGATGGGGGGTTGTTGGATGATGTTGGGGGGAGCGCGAGTGAAATTAGACCAATTTGGGGGGGGGGCGCATATCCATGTCCTAAGTATTTTCCACAAATAAATATTTTTTTATAATTTTATTATTAAAAAGGAAGTAAACTGTAACCAACAGAGCACTCAGTATTCTGGGACGTTTGTGTGCATTGGGAATCATATTTTTTCAAATAAATAATAATAATACGAACAATAATACTACTTCGATAATAATACTATGAATTCTAACAATAAAAACAATATAAAACGCAGTAAGGATTAACGAGCTGCTGGATTCATGAATATTAATCAGGTTGTGTGCATTCGCTCAAACTGATTTGCTGAAATCAAAACAGGGACAATAATAGGTGAGCGCCAGCCAATGAGATTGTCATTTGCGCATTAGTTCCGCCCACTACCGGAAAACCCGTCAGTTCTTAATAGCTGAAGTATTTTGACAGGAAAAAAACAACAAAGAATATTGTTTACATATAGCGCATCAATTCTGCATGGTATTTAAGACACTCTTGCTCTGTCTCTCTCTTTGCGTGTGAGCAAAAAGCAAAGTGACGGCGAGTCGTGTGCCTTCACACTAGAGTTTACGGTACGCGAAATACAGGTGCACTGCGCATCCATTGAGATAAATTGAAAAATCGCAGAGGATCGCTTGATGGAGAGAGAACTCTGAAGCACTCAGTCAGAGTGTTCGACAAGTGAAAATATATCTGTGCTTAACTTATACTTAGCCTCCAACTCACACACTGGCGAGTAAAATCTGAGAATTTTTAGCCAGTGGCTAATATTAGACATTTAATCACCCAGAGTGAAGGTTTAGTTGCATATGCGAGTGATTTACTCGCAATGTAGAGGGTTGAATTAGTTATTGTGTTATTGTGATGTAACTTGTACACATTTTACTAGTTTTTCCCAAACTATAACTATAAACTATAATAAAGAGCCCATGTGACACCTCTCTTTATCTCCTTGCACTGGCTTGCAACCGGTTGCGGCTCGAATCAAGTTCAAGACATTGATGCTTGCATATAGAGCAGCCACAGACTCAGCACCCGCCTACTTCCACTCACTACTACGAATCTACATCCCCTTCAGAAGTCTGAGATCCGCTAGTGAGCGACGCCTCGTGGTACCATCACAGAGAGGCTCAAAATCCCTTTCCAGAACATTCTCGTTCACCACTCCTGGCTGGTGGAACGATCTTCCCACCCCTATCCGGAATGCTGAATCCCTGACAATTTTCAAGCGACAGCTGAAAACTCATCTCTTTCGAAGCTACTTGTCTTCATCATCATAAAAAAAATTAAAATTATCTCTTATTTATTCCTTCTCTTTCTAGCTTGTACTTATTTGAACAATGTCTAAGAACTTGGTATTACAGCCCCTTCCTGTGTCTGTTTGCCTCTTTAAGAAGAATCGCTTTATGTATCCCCCAATTGTAAGTCGCTTTGGATAAAAGCGTCTGCTAAATGACTAAATGTAAATGTAAATAATTTCAGACTAAAATTTGTGAAATTAAGTGAAACATTTTGAAATATGTTTCATTTCATTGCATCTAAATGCCTCACAATCCGCTCCGTTTTAATCACTTTCCAGAACATTCTCGTTCACCACTCCTGGCTGGTGGAACGATCTTCCCACCCCTATCCGGAATGCTGAATCCCTGACAATTTTCAAGCGACAGCTGAAAACTCATCTCTTTCGAAGCTACTTGACTTCATCATAAAAATAAAAAATATTTTTTTTTTTATCTCTCTTTATTTATTCCTTCTCTTTCTAGCTTGTACTTATTTGAACAATGTCTAAGAACTTGGTATTACAGCCACTTCCTGTGTCTGTTTGCCTCTTTAAGAAGAATCGCTTTATGTATCCCCCAATTGTAAGTCGCTTTGGATAAAAGCGTCTGCTAAATGACTAAATGTAAATGTAAATAATTTCAGACAAAAATTTGTGAAATTAAGTGAAACATTTTGAAATATGTTTCATTTCATTGCATCTAAATGCCTCACAATCCGCTCTGTTTTCCGCTCTATGGACGATAACTAGCTCACCTTTTGCGGCACCATGTTTGCGTAGCACATCCTCGTGCTTTCTGGCAATGTGCCGCTTCAGATTCCAATATGAATCTTTACTAACTCTCCCCGCACTCCCTCTCAGTTTCTTCTCCCTGCTCATTCTTAACTTAGATTTTTTACTTTACATTTATGTATAAGGCTTGCAACTTCGTTGAAACAATATCTGAACTCCATAACTGCTCTACTATTCTCGATCTCGAACAAGCAAATCACCAAACGGCATTCTGGGTTGAGCGAGCGGCGCTGAGCATTTTGAGCGAGCGGAGCGGAATCTTCAGAAAGGCGCTCTGCGCTCTTAAGGAAATATTACCGCTCCGCTCCCACTCCGCTCCGCTCACATGCTCTGCTCACAACGCCAGTTTGTTAACATACTATAAAATATAAAATAATACGATATAAAAGTAATATGAGTCTTTAGACTGTAACTCTATGAATGTTTAGATCTTTACTGTGAAATACTCTGTTCGAGGATATATGTGGATGTTTATAATGTGCTAAACAATAATAATTTATTTTCTCAGACGTATAATGTTTTTGTATTATATAATACATATAAAGCATGCTTGTGTTTGAAGAGTCCCGCCCCCTACACTATAGATAGATGCAGAAGCTGTGGCTGAAATCGGTCACTTGTTCACAGAATTGCAATTTTCTATATGAAGAATGGCACATAGTGCAGTATATAGGGAATAGAGAACGGTTCAGACAGCGTAAATATGCATTCCATTGGGATGAATGAAGTTTGGTTTTGCATGTTGCCATGCGAATCACTGTAGCGCTCATACAGTCTGCTCCAGTAAAGAGACACGATAGCATAAAGCGGATCATATGTGTGAATCGTTGCAGACCACAAAATGTATCGGACCTATTTGAATTCTACACAGAATGCTATAGGCCAATTTTATAGCGATTTGGATGAGATTAGGGGGAGAAACCATTAGACCAAGTCTACACTGACGTGTAGAAGAGACAACACTGGTATTGAATCCAAAGGGGTAATCTATGAGACTGTGGCTGTCATAACCTGTCAAATATGTCTTTACTGCACTCAACCAACAGTTCTGGCTAAGCTGTGATATAAACAAATTCTTTAAACAACCCCCCCACTCCGCTTAGTTTTTTTTAAAAGAGGGGTGGAGCTGATCAATATGTCCCGCCTTGTCTTACTGTTTTAGCTGAAATGATGTCAACATGTTGAAAAGCACTACGTGTTTCAGTGCACTTCAGTGGGCCTTGTATGGGCTGTATCTTTTTTGTGTTTACGCATCTGATGATGTGGACTGTCCTGGGCTTTCTCTAATCAAATACATAAAATTCACTGCCTTCAACAATAAATTTCAAGACCGTAATTAATTGTTGACCAATTGTGAGCAGTAGTCTCATTATTATTCAGAATCCTTAGGTTTATTTTTTAGTGTTGTAGAGAGGTAAAAAACCCCCCCAAAAAACAGGATAGTCGTTGTCTGGCACTCAGTCCTGGGTGTCTCTCAGCCAGATGCTTAAAAGGTTTGAGTAGAAAATAAAGTAAAGTCACCTTTATTTGTGTACCGCTTTATACAATACTGATTGTGTCAAAGCAGCTTTACAGTGTCAAACAGGAAAATAGTTTGTCATTAATGCAAGAGGATAATAACAAAGAGTCATTTTTCAGATAAAAAAATGTCAGTTCATTGATTCAGTGATGTCATCATCCAGTTCAGCTCTCTTCCTATAGTGTCTGTGCAATAAGTCAAGCTTCCCCAACTGAGCAAGCCAAAGGTGACAGTGGCAAGGAACCAAAATTCCATCAATGACAGAAATGGAGAAAAAAACCTTGGGAGAAACCAGGCTCAGTCGGGAGGGCCAGTTCTACTCTGGTCAGACGAAACCAGTATGGCGTGGTTTAATTACAGGCTGCAACAAAGGTCAGATTGTGCAGAGGACTTCCCATTGTCTTGTGCCAATGGTCGTCAAGGTGACGAGGTGTTTGCAGGGGATCTGTCTCTGGGGCACATCTGGTTGACATGAGGGCCTTTCGCACCGCTTTAGTTCCAGAACTAAATGTACAGTATTAAAGTATGGGGATGATTTTGTGTGAACTATTTCCCAGTACCATTTAAAGGGTTGCATTTGCACCGAGAGTGTGTACTCAGAAGTGACATAAGCCGGTCGACAGCGTCGTCATTTGTGTGTGGCGTTCAACAACAGAAACAAAGAAGAACATTAACAACAGGAGGATGGAGGACGCTGTGATCGGAGCTGTTTTTTTGTTGTGTCTCGCGGGTTTCACAATAATGGACATGGAAAGTTGACGTATACGTAAAGCAATTGAAAGAACGGAAAGGAGGACTAAGAATCTCCAACGACAACTGGCAGTGCTACATTTGCTACAAGGGCCTGCACTTCAGCGTCCGTCCATCTATCGCTGTTCTCCATACTTGCGAAATAATTTGACACTATGTTTACATGATGTTTTAAATCATGGCGGGTGAGGGCGTTTTCTTACGCGTTTGGCCAATCAATGTCTACTTACGTCACGATTAGTACCAGTTGTGCTGGTTAGACTCTGCTCCGGAGTAGGAGCTAATTTGGTTCTGGAAAAAGGCAGTCCGGTACTAAAATCGCACCCAGTTCCGGCGTTGGAAAAAACTCCAAAAAGTGGGTAGTTCCACAATTAGTTCTGGTACTATGAAAAGGTTCCCGCGGTGCGAAAGGCCCTATGGTCTCCGCTGACATTCAGGGCTATAGAGGTCATCTCTAGGTGCTGATCCACCATCTGATCTGTATGCAGACTGGATCCGTATGTCTACGGTGACTTAAGGACGGAATAAGAATGAAAGAGACTAATATTAGCGTAGATGCCATTCTTATGGGAATGTTATGTTATGTTATGGGAAGTGTTCCCGATTCCAGTTGACCTATTCAGCCTAACAATAATCCTTTAACGGATTTGAATTGTAGTTTTAAGTATGTCTGCCTTCCGAACAATACTATGTAGATTGTTCCAGAGTTTGGGTGCTAAATAGGAAAAGGATCTGCCACCCGCAGTTGATTTTGAAATTCTAGGGATTATCAAAGTTTAGGTATTACCAGAGTTTTGAGATTGCAGCGGACTATAATGCGTTATGAGCTTGCTCAAGTATTGAGGAGCTAAACCATTCAGGGCTTTATAAGGTATTGGCAAGATTTTCAAATGTTTTCTATGTTCAATAGGGAGTCTGTGCAGTGTTGACAGAACCGAGCTAATATGGTCGTCCTTCCTGGTTCTAGTAAGAACTTTAGCTGCTGCATTTGGACTAGCTGGAGTTTGTTTATTGAACGCACAGAGCAGCCATCCAATAAAGCATTGCAATAATCTAACCTTGAGGTAATAAATGCATGAATTGTTTCTGCATTTGACATTGAGAGCATAGGTCGTAATTTAGATATATTTTTAAGATGGAAAAATGCGGTTTTACAAATGCTAGAAACATGATTTTCAAAGAAAAGTTTACTATCAAATGGCACACCTAGGTTCCTAACTGATGACGAGGAATTAAAGGGGTCATATGATGCAATTTCAATTTTTCCTTTCTCTTTGGAGTGTTACAAGCTCTTGGTGCATAAAGAAGATCTGTAAAGTTGCAAAGACCAAAGTCTCACATCCAAAGAGATATTCTTTATAAAATTTAAGAGTCAACCACGCCTACCTAAAACGGCTCGTTCTAACACGCCCCCACATGTCTACGTCACGATGTGGGAAGATTTGCATAACACCGCCCACATGTTCACGCAAAGAAAGAAGGCGTAACTTTGATTCTTGCTGTAGTATTGTTGTTGCCGTGTTTCATTGTGAAAGCGAAACTACTTTGTTTGGCCTTCCAAAAGAGGACGATAGAGCTGATCCGTGCCATGCAAATGATAAATTTTCGTGACTACGCAGCACTGGCTTGGTCAGCTGTCCTGAGCCTCTTTCACGCTAGTCCCAGGTAGAGGTCTGCACGGGACTATTTTTTTTATTATAAAAAAATACTTTCAGTTTTAAAATTTATTTTAGTTTTTACATTAATTTTAAACTGTACTAAATAAATATAAGCTATAGCCTAATGTTTTTATGTAAAATAATTTAGTTTTTCATATATTATTATCAGACATGAGCAGTACTCGCATAGCCTAATTAACGTTACACATTTAAAGTAATGACCAAGTGGCCAGCGGCAGACAGTGAGCATATGTTTGAACAATTTAGCCTTATCAAATCATCTCGACTAGACTAAAATAAAATCTATAGAAATAAAACAGTTCAAGCATATAACAATGTTTAAACGTTAAACCTAGATAAATGTGCGCTGTATCCAATAGTTTGCGCAGAGAGTGGAAGCTGACATAGAGACGCCAGCGTGATCACTTGCATTTTTTTCAGTGGATACACCATCATTTTTGCTCATAAAGGTAAGAGTAATACATCATTCGTAACTGTAAAGGGTCTACTTTTATTTGTGTGCACTCACAATATCAACAAAACGTTGTGCTTTTATAAAATCAAACATGATGCGCTTTCTGCCGTCTCGTCTTCAACAGGAGCGCTTCACAAAAATGAACCGAAACTCAGCGAATACATGCCTCACAGACATGATAAATATATCTATAGAAAACTTTAAATTACTACTTAACGAAATAAAACAAATCAAAAACAAAAACTCTTTCATTATGATCATAATCAGTAAAGATGCACTTCTCTCTAAAGGCGCGTCTAATGAGGAGATGGCGAGTCGGGATCGACAACTTCATCCTTGCGTCACCGACTCAGAAAACACTAGTTTATTAGTAAATAATTAAAATATCTCCTTACTGTGTCCCCCGGACGCATTTGTGGTAATTACTTTTGCCGATGCTTTGCGGCAAGCTTAAGCCTATTGCGTGCATTTGAACGCAGAACTCTTCAGCTGCGCTGACGGCACGCACCATACATACTGCTGCAGGACACTAAACACCGTCGAGCCGCTCTTGTCAGTCACGGTAGCACGGTCTCGTGTTGTTTCCACCAGCGCGGCAATCTTTTCATCACTAATTGATGGATGTCTAAAATATAAAAATAAGGAGAAGCCTAAAACAGGCCCGAGGCCCTGCCCGCGTTTGAACTATGACGTGAAAATTGTCCCGAAGCCCAGCCCGAGGGGCGTAAAAAGGGGCCCGTTGGGCCCGAGCTGAAATGCAGGGCTCTAGCTCTGATCTAACACACAAAAAACGATTTGACTGAAAATGTATCAGAAGAAATGAAAGAAAGATAGTGGTCATCTGCGCAATTCGGAAAAAGAGCTTTTCTGCATTAGGTATGTTTTCTTTTCTTTCTTTTTTTTACTCTTTATACAGTAGTTATTGTTCATTCTAAATAAATTTTTTAATGTAGATTATGTGTTACAGAAATGCATGAAATGTAGAACATATAAAAAAAGTGCTCGTGGCTCGTCTGCCAGTGGGTGCGCCCCCCCCCCCTCGTAAAAGCTAAAAATCTTTTTCTAGCTCTGATCTAACACACAAAAAACGATTTGACTGAAAATGTATCAGAAGAAATGAAAGAAAGATAGTGGTCATCTGCGCAATTCGGAAAAAGAGCTTTTCTGCATTAGGTATGTTTTCTTTTCTTTCTTTTTTTTACTCTTTATACAGTAGTTATTGTTCATTCTAAATAAATTTTTTAATGTAGATTATGTGTTACAGAAATGCATGAAATGTAGAACATATAAAAAAAGTGCTCGTGGCTCGTCTGCCAGTGGGTGCCCCCCCCCCACGCATAAAAGTGAAACTCCTTTCGAGCCGAAGTTCACAAAATTGGGTGTTGTTTATGGGGAGTAGAATTATTTATTTATTTCAATGAATGTAATCGATTAGATATCATAATATTTAGGCTATAATATCATAAATCAGGTTGGTTTGTATTGCTGACGTAATATGTAAATGATATGCGTGCGGCCCGCGAGACTTGCACTTGGACCATAGTGTGGCCCGGTGGAAAAAAAGGTTGAGAACCACTGGCTTAGAATAATTTTCTTCCCGACCCGACCATTCCAGAATCTCACATTTAAATTTCCTCTACCGAAAGAAAGAGAGATAGTCTAACAAATAAAAGTGTAGGGGAGCGCGGGGCACAAAGTAACGCGGGGTCAATTGTAACACACGTGTTTTAAATATTTCCACACATGCTAGCATAACCAAATGTACAGCATTTACTAGTTACTATATCAACATTATATAGAGAAAAAAAGTGCGCCAAAATTCTAAAGTATTTTGAAGATATTGCTGAACATTTATTTTACCATAGTAAAATTATATTTCTGGCTTAGGTCAATTTTTCATCTCAGTTTTTATTGCTCATTTAAAATGAGACAAATCTGCTATTATTTTAATCTCCTATCTGTTATTTATCAGTTTAAATTATTTTCTAATGCTTCGCTAACTATCAGAAGACAGTAACCAGTTTTAAATTCCAGTTGCGCAGATGGGGTATGTTGTAACACTGCGTTACAATGTACCCTGCCGTGCTATTCTATGACATTAGCGATGTAATTCACACTATTTACTTTAATACATTTTAATGATAAACGACTAGAAGCAGGTGAATAAAGACTGACAGTCAATGTTTAATGTTAAGAAATTATTATTTCAAGACATGTAAAGCATTTTGGCTTGTTTATGTTGGCCGTCCCAAGCATAATTGCAATGTGTTCATTGTCAAACTCCAAAATCAGATTATTTTTAATTCTTAAAAAACACCATTATTTTATTTGAAATAAATAATTTTATTTTATTGACAAAATATTTTAGTTTTGTCTTGTATATTTTTTTCATTCGATCAGATAATATTTTAAGCTGTCATATGGTCATGTTACAACGTGCCCCTCGGATGTTACAATGTACCCCACCTACGGGGCATGTTGTCACATTTCACTTCCAATATTTGAGGGTAAATAACGAAAAATGTATACACTGTAATTATGAAACAAAGCGACATATTTGTACTAGACAAGTGTGAAATTACTGTGGATAAAAAAAATTATACTCTGAACCCCATGTGGATTAATACAATTTGAGAAAGTCAAAAAGTGTTACTTTGTGCACCGCTCTCCACTAGTCTACACAAAATTGTATGTTATTTTATTTGTCTTGTCAAGAGTCTTGAATGTATTGACTTTGACTTGAATTTATATGAATTATCGTAAGACAAAATTAATTTAATATTTTATGCAACACAGTAGAAAAAAGTGTCAGAGAAAATAAAAATGTACAAAAATTGTATTTCTTATTTTTATTCGTCTTTTTTTTTATTCGTAACATTTACAACACAATAGGAAAAAGTGTTGCAGAGAGAAAAATTAAATAAAAATGTAGGTTGTACAAAAATAGCCAAATAGCTAGGTTATTCGTCTTGTCAAAATACTAAATTCGTTTGACATTTTTCTGTTAACACAGTAGGAAAAGTGTCACAGAGAAAAATAAATAAATATGACATCTGTCATTTTAAAATGATAGGCTAAGCAAAATATAAACAAAACCAAGTTGAATGTCCTTCAAGGACCGCGCATCCATTCTTTTTTTTTATTCGTAACATTTACAACACAATAGGAAAAAGTGTTGCAGAGAGAAAAATTAAATAAAAATGTAGGTTGTACAAAAATAGCCAAATAGCTAGGTTATTCGTCTTGTCAAAATACTAAATTCGTTTGACATTTTTCTGTTAACACAGTAGGAAAAGTGTCACAGAGAAAAATAAATAAATATGACATCTGTCATTTTAAAATGATAGGCTAAGCAAAATATAAACAAAACCAAGTTGAACGTCCTTCAAGGACCGCGCATCCATACAAATTCATACCTCCATCCTTATTCTGCTCTCTCACTCATCGACAACCTGCCTGTTCTGTCTGAGGGCTGTATATTTACCACAGGTACAGCCTGCTCTGAGCATCGTTATGCACATGCTGCGCACAGACCCCGCAAATAAAACGCGTGACGCAGAAAGCATGCGTGCAGCGCGTGCATAACAGTCCGAGTGCAGGCTGTACCGGTGGTCAATAAGAATAAAGAGCAGATATGTTCTGAATGGATGTCGGGAACAGGATATTGTTAGACCGACCGCTCTTGTTCAAATTACACCAGAGTTACCGACCGCTACCGTGTTTTATTCGGGAATTTAATCCCGCAGCTCAAAAATCTGGTCAGGAGCCACGGGAATGCAGACCTCTAGTCCCAGGCCATAGGTCAATCCTTATTGTCGAGCCCCAGCATTTCAGAACAGCTGAGTTCACAATAAATGAAATAAGCCATTCTCAGACGCTGAAATACTATATGATTCATGGACTTGAACGCCTGTAAATGCCACTCAATCCAGTGAAGCATGTGTAAGTGTGTAAGCATGTATCGCCTGCACAGTTTGATAGTCGCATATCACAATATATTTAATTTCAATAAATCGTGCAGCCCTGTGCACTCTATTTTGTTAAGCAACAGTGAATAGCAGAGGAAGAATCTGTAACCAACTGTCTTGTCTCTCTACTCTTGTATTTGGTGGTGTTTGTAAAACACCATAACAAATACAAAAATCTGAATGGGTGTTTGAAAACATGTTTGAAAAAATTTGTTTCAGTGTGAACAGGTCTTAATAGCTGTCCTTCCAAGTTAAGTCCAGATCCAGATTTGCTACACGACTTTGCACAGTCTGCCATTTCTACTGTCTCTTCCCAGAAACGTAAACTGCTTACTTCCCAGAATTGTACATGGCTCACTCCTTTTGCACTGGAACAGCAGCAACAGCAGCATCGGTCCCATCAATCCCCACCTTATGGGCTCTGATCTGTGTTCATGTAAATTATTAGTTCTTCACAATAACTTGCTATCATTGTGAACCAATATTACAGACCTATTATTCAGCTTGATGGGGTGACATGCTGTTGTGCAGGGCTTATCCATTTATTGGCAACATGCTTGATGTTTAACAGGATAGTTTGTAAAAATCTTAATTTGTGTTCATCTGAAGAAAGGTCATATACAGTGCATATATACTTGGGAAATGTTCCTATCCTTAACTCAGTGTTTAGGCGAAGCACGTTTGGTGGTGTTTTGAACTTGTATTTGCACTCTTGGATTCTTCTCTGTACATCCTCTCAAGCTCTGTCAGGTTGGATGGGGACTGTCAAAGGATAACCATTATCAGTTTTTTCCAGAGATTTTTGATTGGGTTCAGGTCCGGGCTCTGACTGGGTTACTCGGACAATCGTCCCTAAGCCACTTTTGCATCCTCTTGGCTGTGTGCTTAGGATCATTGTCCTGTTGGAAGGTGAACCTTAGGCTCAGTCTAAGGTCCTGAGCGCTCTGGACCAAGTTTTTATCTCTGTATTTAATGGTGTGCAGGTTTCCGCGGGGTCTTAAAAAGTCTTAAATTTAGTTGTATCAAATTTAAGGCCTTAAAAAGTCTTAAATTGTACAAGAAAGTCTTAATTATGATTTCAAGAGGTCTTCAATTTGGGGACGGAAAGACCAGAATTACGATATGGCTGAATGTGATGATTAAACTTCAAAAGGCTATCGTCATGATTTCATTGAATAAACACAAGCGCTGCACTTTCAAAGTCCGGTGCTGTGCTGCTTTGTGTTCTGCCGTTACCGGGGAAACCGTTATATTTCTACCAAACGCTCCACCTGCTGGCAGAGAATGAATGAGCATTTTCAATAAAACTGTTGTTTTGTTCAGAGTTCAGACCAATGCGAAAATCGATGCAGGTTTTTCCGCTGCAAACACGCAGAGCTTTAAATGTGAACTGGTGGATCGATAAGAAGACAATGCATTATAAATATCTAAACAGAATAGGGGTGTGCGATATGTATGGTCTGCGGTAATATCGTAATTGTTTTTTAACGATGTGTGATTTGATATTATCGAGTATATCACGAAAAGCATACAAAACACCTACAGAGTACGCACATACATTAGATTAAGTCTAGCAGGTTAGACTAGTGCGCGTGTGCATTTATAGGGCATTCTTTCACTGCACGAATCAGTCTATTAAAATGCATTTAGAAACCATGTATTATTTATGTAATTTCATTGAGTTAATATCACACAAAAAGTGCCGTTTTTTTCTCCAAAAGTAAGCATGATTACAATTGTGATATTGATTTTATACAACAGTTTAATAAACAAGAAGTTAATATTAAGAGACTTACGTTTTAGACACCATATTTCTCATTTTTTTCCTCTATTTATCCAACAAAAATAATTCCAAACACAGCCACAGCTCTGTTTTGCGTCTCTGAGCAACAGGACGCCGTTTTATTCCTGAATGAATCACCCGTTTAAATGATTCGGTTCAAACGCAATGACTCACTTATTAACAGTGACTTACTGCCGCCTACTGGCGGTTTTAATTTCACATTTAAGGTACCTTTTCATTTTTTAAACAATTTCAAACATCAGTTTTCAATGTTTTATGTTTAAAATATCAAAACATTATTTATGCATTTGTAACTGCAGGTTAAAGTATTTAATGTCCCTCAGAGCTGCATTAAACAGTGTTTTAATTAATCTAAATGACACTTCTAATGCAGCTTCTGTTTCCTCTGCTGTTGTGGCCATTAAAATAGTTCTGTTTTGTTTTATTGGAAAAGTGGTTATTTATTTTCGTTTCTTTATTACGTTAATTTAGAAATATGTTTGGAACATTTTTTGTTCAAGTTTTTGTTTTTTAAAGTAACGACCATGTGGCCAGTGGCAGACAGTGAGTTAATCTTAGCCTATGTTTGATAAATTTAGCCTTCTCAAATCATCACCACTTGACTAAAATAAAATGTATAGGCCTATACAAAATACTTTTTAAAAAGCATATCACAATGTTAGTTTAAATGTTTAACCTAGATAAATGTGTGCTATTAGGCACGTATCCAATCGTTTGTGCAGAGAAGCTAAAGCACGCTTTATTCTTTTTTTCTGTTTTGTTTTATTGGAAAAGTGGTTATTTATTTTCGTTTCTTTATTACGTTAATTTAGAAATATGTTTGGAACATTTTTTGTTCAAGTTTTTGTTTTTTAAAGTAACGACCATGTGGCCAGTGGCAGACAGTGAGTTAATCTTAGCCTATGTTTGATAAATTTAGCCTTCTCAAATCATCACCACTTGACTAAAATAAAATGTATAGGCCTATTTTTTTCATATCACAATGTTAGTTTAAATGTTTAACCTAGATAAATGTGTGCTATTAGGCACGTATCCAATCGTTTGTGCAGAGAAGCTAAAGCACGCTTTATTCTTTTTGGCATTTTTTATGATGCCAAAATGGCCATCCTGGACGCACAGTTAAATAAATGATAATATTTAGTGATGTGAAATGTGGAGTAACGTCTGGCGCAGTTGCAGCTTGTGCTTATTACTAAAACAAGAAAGCAAACAAGTAGCACTAGTTGTCATTAATTTTAGTTAACATATGCTATGATAATTTGAACAGATTTGTATTCTTATTGTAAAATAATGGAACATTTAGGTCATGAGTATTGTCTCAAAAGTCATGGAAAAGTCATGGAAATTTATTGGGAAAAATGTGTACGAACCCTGAATTCATTTCTATGGCCATCTTTCTTTTATATAAATAAAATCTATTGCCTGACAAAAAAACATGCATAAATAAAGCAGCCAAGTCACTAAACAACATTACTAACATATTCAAAATACCAAGCAAATAATAAAAATGTGCAACATATAAATAAAATGTTTACTCCGATACAGCATGACTTTGTGTGAATTTAACAGAAAGACCAACTAGAAATGTTACAGGATTGTTTGGCTTCTTCATCTGTGAATCTAAGAGTGGAATATATATATTTTTTTAATGAAGAGAAGCATTTCAGCTTTCTCACACAGAAGTCTGTTTCTCTTTTCATCAATTACATTTGATGCTGCAGAGAAGAGACGTTCCCTCTCAACACTTGTACAGGAAGCTGACCGATATTTGTGTGCCGCATGTGCCAGGGCTGGAAAACGGGGCATATTGCTTTTCCAAAACTGCAGTGGGCTCTCACTCCTGGAAACGGGCGGCTCACTTAGATAGGCATTCACCTACAAAGAAGAGCAATACAAAATGTATTACAATCCTTCCTTCAATATAACACACATAAGAATGTCAATTTGAACAATGTTGTATGCACTGTTAAAAAACTAAAAATACTACCCTTAATGCACTGTCAGCTTGCATTCACAGCTTGCATTCCTTTCAGCTTAAATTATATTTAAAAACTGACTTAAAATATTAAAATAGCTGAATCTTGTTTAACTTATAAAAAAATTAATATTGCTTAACTTATTTTGATGTTACAGTAATGTATAACCATGGCATGTCATATTGATCATATTTTTAAGGTGAATCTAAAACATTAAAACAGGTTTTAGTTTGTGCTCTATATAACAGATGTCAAATAAAATGTTCTTTCTTTTATTGCCGTTTTATATATATATATATATATATATATATATATGAGGGGAAAAAATAATTTACCTCCTGTCCTACTGGAGAGGTTGGTTGTCTGGTGTTCTTTGGTTATGTTTTCAAGAATTTCACCGTATATGTCAAGCAGGGATGTTGCGCCTCCGTCGCTCTCAGTGCATGTCTTTTTTAAAGGGGGCTCGGTCTCGTTTCTCTCTTTCTCCGTGCTATTTTCAGGTGCTGTTCTTTTGTTCAGTTGTCTCAGCAGCATTTCTGTTGCTCATTGTTTGGTTGCTTGATCAAAAAAGCTATCTTTATACCTTGGGTCCAAGATCGTTGCCAAGAAGTACAAAGGCTTGGTGTATGTGCCGTTAAACCGCTGCTTCACAGCCTCCAGCAGAGTAGCTTTTGTGGTCTTCACCCCGCTATCTGTACTTAGACTCTTGTTCAGTAAATGTTTCAGAGCCTCAACAGAGGGAATCACGTCTGAAGCAGTTGCCGTGTGTGAACTTATTTCTCTTCGAAAGGTTCTTCGAAAAGTTCTTTGAAAGGTGCAAGCAATGTTTACTGCATTTTCAACAAGGCCCCACTGGTACGCGCTGAAAAATGCGGGAAGCTCGTATTCTTCCCCATATGCACCAAGTGCTCGCTTTCTGTGCTGACAAACTCGACATCATATAAAGCGAAATGTCAGTGAAGTTCCCCTGGCTTTGAAGGGAGTAGCGCAGTTCAATAAATTAGATTTGCCGATGAAATCCAAAATCCTAAACAACGCTGAAAGGTTGGTCATCAATTGCAATCATTTCCATAACTTTGCATGTGATGGCTTTTGCTTTGGCACTGTCCTTGTCAAATTTCCTCGTATTGTCAAGTGTTTGTTGTACTGGCTTTTTTGGTAATGGGTAACGCTGTTTGTTTGGCAGTGACTTTTGTCTGATAATCTTTATAAATTTCGGGATGGCGACACTTCAGATGGCTTATTAGATTAGTAGTAGTATTGAAGTTTTTTGTTCTACTGCCCCCTCGCATTACCTCATATTTCAGCTGTTGCAAATTGAAAATCTGGTGTCCTCTTTTTTTTCACAATGAAAAACTCCCCCACCGCTGACATCTTGTCTTCTCTCTAGCATTAACTCTTCTGAAGCGTGTGTTTTCTTCATGCGACGTCACAGAAAATTCTGTAATTAATTACTCGTTTCCAAACCCGTAAGACCCTCGTTCATCTTCGGAACACAAATTAAGATATTTTTGATGGAATCTGAGAGCTGTCTGACCCTGCATAGACAGCAATACAACTGAAATGTCTAGAGACATAGCAAGGAGATTGGTAAAATAATCCATGTGACATCAGGGGTTCAACCGTAATTATACGAAGCTACGAGAATACTTTTTGTGCAGCTGACACAGAACAGCATACGTTGTTTACGTCCAGCTGATACTCTCCAAAATGGCGCTACAGGGTGACGTGGAGGAGACGAATTGTTGAATAAAGTCTTTTCTTCTTTTCTTTTTTTTTTCTTTTGCGCACAAAAAGTATTCTCGTAGCTTCGTATAATTGCGGTGGAACCACTGAAGTCACATGGATTATTTTACAGATCTCCTTGCTACGTTTCTGGACTTGGGAACATTTCAGTTGTATTGCTGTCTATGCAGGGTCAGACATCTCTCAGATGCCATCAGAAATATCTTAATTTGTTTTCCGAAGATGAATGAAAGTCTTACGGGTTGGAAACGTCATGAGGGTGAGTAATTAATGACAGAATTTTCATTTTTGGGTGAACTAACCCTTTAAGTAGTATTGGGGGCATTCGTGGCCTAATGGTTAGAGAGTCGGACTTGTAACCTTAAGGTTGCAGGATCGAGTCTCAGGTCTGGCAGGAATTGTTGTGGGGGGAGTGAATGTACAGCGCTCTCTTCCATCCTCAATACCACGACTGAGGTGAGACCCTTAAGCAAGTCACCGAACCCCCAACTGCTGCCCGGGTGTGTGTTCATTACTGTGTGTGCACTTGGATTGGCTAAATGCAGAGCACAAATTCCGAGTATTGGTCACCATACTTGTCACTTCACTTCACT
The DNA here is from genome assembly GCF_001515645.1 of Sinocyclocheilus grahami. Classification (NCBI taxonomy): domain Eukaryota; kingdom Metazoa; phylum Chordata; class Actinopteri; order Cypriniformes; family Cyprinidae; genus Sinocyclocheilus; species Sinocyclocheilus grahami. Next base: position 157,766 of record NW_015506638.1, on the reverse strand, counting down.
TTTTTTACTATTGGTATGTATGAATGAATAGTATGGCATTTTTCTTTTTTTTTTCTTTTTCGCACAAAAAGTATTCCCGTAGCTTCGTATAATTGCGGTGGGACCACTGAAGTCACATGGATTATTTTACAGATCTCCTTGCTACGTTTCTGGACTTGGGAACATTTCAGTTGTATTGCTGTCTATGCAGGGTCAGACATCTCTCAGATGCCATCAGAAATATCTTAATTTGTTTTCCGAAGATGAATGAAAGTCTTACGGGTTGGAAACGTCATGAGGGTGAGTAATTAATGACAGAATTTTCATTTTTGGGTGAACTAACCCTTTAAGTAGTATTGGGGGCATTCGTGGCCTAATGGTTAGAGAGTCGGACTTGTAACCTTAAGGTTGCAGGATCGAGTCTCAGGTCTGGCAGGAATTGTTGTGGGGGGAGTGAATGTACGCTCTCTTCCATCCTCAATACCACGACTGAGGTGAGACCCTTAAGCAAGTCACCGAACCCCCAACTGCTGCCCGGGTGTGTGTTCATTACTGTGTGTGCACTTGGATTGGCTAAATGCAGAGCACAAATTCCGAGTATTGGTCACCATACTTGTCACTTCACTTCACTTTTTTTACTATTGGTATGTATGAATGAATAGTATGGCATGAATTGTACATCTCTACCCCACAGTTTTTACCCGAAAACGATATTGATTTTGATTTTAATATTTCTAGTTTTTAATTTTTGTTTTTTTTCCACAGCAAATGTTGATCTATGATCCTAACAAGAGGATATCAGCAAAGAACGCCCTTGTTCATCGGTTCTTCCGTGATGTCACCATGCCAGTGCCCCCCTTACGCCTCTAAAGTGATTTGTGATGGGTACTTCAGCAGCACTGGAGTTTGGGTCCACTTTGTCGGAGAGTTATTTCCCATTTGTTGGAAATGTATCAGTTTTATACTATGATTTTTTTTTTCCAATTTTTTTTTATATCATTATTCTAAGATAATATTATTCTAATTAATGATTTTAAACCTAATTTTTGATGGTTTCATAAAATAGTTGTCTCTGCAACTTAATAAACTTGTTACATTGTGTAACATTGTTTCCACATTCAGTTTTTTTGTACTAACTTACCCAACAGACAAATTATAAAGGTGAAATATAAATTTTGGATTTTAGAAATATAGATTAAAAGCTCTGTATAAAAGCACCAATAACACAGCAATAAACACATAACAGAATGAAATGACAGTAAGTTGAATGAAATTACAATAAGTTCCAAAAATAAGTACAAGGAGTATGGTATATATTTCTTATTTAGTGTAGCTATATTTAGTTTTAAATTATTTTAAACTTAAATTGTATTGCATGTAAATTAATGTAATTAGCACTGGTTTATCAGTGCTGCATTTGCAGGGAAGTACAGGCAAAAGCCCTTAACAAAATACATTTGAGAAGAGGCCTTTCGCAATCCTACTGTACCTTGAGACACCTGGAGCCTATACAACGAAGCTGAATTAACTGGCTGCCCAAATACGTTTTAGATCATGGTACCATGAAAGTGGGTTAACTTTAACATGGCTAATTTGCTGTGTAGGTTTTGTTCTTAAAGGGACAGTTCACCTTCAGTTGTTGGTCCCCATTGACTTGCATAGGTTTTTTTTTCATACTATGGAAGTCAATGGGGACCAGGTGAACTATCCCTTTAATTCATCACACATAAGCAATTATGGTTTAATGGTGCAAATTAAGTTTTTACGTTTAAAGGAATGGTTCACCCAAACATGAACATTTGCTGAAAATGTCTTCACTCTCAGGCCATCCAAGATGTGGTTGACTTTGTTTCTTCATTGGAACAGATTTGGAGAAATGTAGCATGCATCACTTGCTCAGCAATGGATCCTCTGCAGTGAATGGGTGCCGTCAGAGGGAGAGTCCAATCAGCTGATAAAAACATCACAATAATCCACACAATTTATTTGGTGTTTACGGCAGCAGGAGGCATCTAGTGAGGGGGCATTTATTGTTTGAGTTTATAGTCAATGTTTTTAGTTTCTGCTTCCAGAGATTCCCATTTGTTTCTGTAGTTACTCATTATGTTCACCTGTGCCTAGTTTAGAATCAGAAAGAGTTTACTTATATTTTTACACACACAAGGAATGTATCTTTGTGACAGGAGCTTTTAGTGCAGAACAAAGTACAGACATACATAGAAATTAAGGCAATAAAATATAACACCGTAATAAAGAAAACAGGCAATAAAATGTAAATAAAATACACAACACCAATAAAAATATAGAAGAAAGTTTTTTGGGGATCAGAATGAACCAGGAACTTCACACTGCTCCAGATTGGTTGAAGCATGAAGATATGGGCTAGTTTGGCCAGCACGGCCTTTTAAGCAGGCAGGTGAAATGCCATCTAGGCCTGAAGGTTTTCTAGTCTTCCTTTTTTTTTTTTGAAGACTTGGCAAACGTTCTCCACACAGACCATAAACGTGGATTAAATAGCAGGATTGGGGTTGTTAGTTTGGGTTTAGTGGGGGGTGCATCTCAAGGGGTCTATCCTAAAGAAAGAAATGTGGATACTGTTGACATGAAGGGTGTAGCTGGTCTGCAGTGAGGATTAGGTAGGTGGCATGAGTCAAATTGACAAATTGAATGTGTGAGATTGAAACAGGGTTTCCCAGCAGAACATTGCACAGAGCATCACAGTCCTTTGAAAAGACTGTCATCTTCTTGCAGTGTATCCTGGTGCCATTATATCCCCAAGTAAATGTGAAATAAAAGAAAACGGGACTCATCGGACCAGACAGCCTTCTTCCACTGCTCCAAGGTCCAGTCCCATTACTCATGTGCTCATTCTATGGGCTTTTTTCGACTGTGGACGGGTCATCATGGGCACTATGACCAGTCTGCACCGACAGGCCCATCATAACATTGCCACTGCATAGACCGTCTTCTTAAAAGAAGAATGATTTTCATATTGAGATATTATGAGCCACATTGCACAAATGCCTATTTTCTCCATGCTCCTTTTTTGTTTAATATAAAAACTGAAATTAAAAACTACAATGTACTGAAAAAAACTAAACTAAAGCTTGCAAAGATCTAACAAAAAACTAAAACTAACAAAGAACAATCTAAAACAGTAAAACTACAACTGGAGTGATGCATTGAAAATTAAAAAAAAAATTTATTTAAAGCTTGATTATGAACCACTGATTTAGAAACATGATAATAATTATGATCAAAGATGATGATTATGATAATGAAGACACTGTCATTGATATATTACGGACATTTTTATATATGGTACTTGGCTAAATATATTTATTGTAGTTATTTACAATTTTGTGACTGCATCTTGAAACTATGGTAGAATGAAATCAAACATTAAAATCTTGTTTAATGTAAGCTGCTCTCAGTGATGTTGCATTTTTAGCACTGGTTAAACAAGACCGGTTTTACATGGACACCAAAGATTTAACACAGAATATTGAAAAATGCTGCCTAAAAATGAACCTTCTCCTGAATCTTCACATTTGAATGATGCTTGTCTAGTCAAAGTCATTGAAACACAAAAATTGAACACAAAAACTAACCCCCTTTTTTCTCTATTGATACTATACAAGAAAGGAACACACTTGTAACACTATTACACTTGTTGTCAGCATTGCTATGGAACCAGGGGCCTGTTCAGCTTCAGTGTTACAGAGTATTTGTTAAATCTAGCTAACAAAATATATATTGTGTGTTTGAGTGGTCCAGACGCTACATTATAGTCATTCTTTCAAAATCTCATTCTTTCTGACCTCAAGTTTTCATTCCAGTTGAACATATTTTCTTTCCACATAATCATTGTTTCAAAACTCTTTTGACCACAACATGAGACCATTTGGTTTAATCATCAGAACACAATAGTATCTTCATACAATTGAGTACTTGTAACAGTTCACTAGTTGGCAAACAATGCAAAATCCATGTTTCAACTACACTTACATTACACAACAGACATACAATCCATAATGTTTGAAATTGTCTCACTGGTGCATTTTTAAAAGGTGTGATTTTGAAATCTGTTTTGGTGTACATTTTCAAAACTCTTAGTACAAAGTTATCACACCACTAGTCAGATCCTGGTCTGAGTTGTACATTTTAGAAAATATGTACAACTCAAATAAAAGCAGAAGATCATTATAACATGCAATGTAAACATTTAGTTTAATTAATGATTTTGTGAAAAGAATTTCACAAAATCATTGTTAATTAAACTAAATGTTTTCATTGCATGTTATAATGATCTTCTGTTTTTGAAACAAAGCACAACAGTATGATCTTCTTTGAGTACTTTTAACAGTCAGTTTGTTCAAGAGCAAGGTACATGTCAAAGCCTTGATGCTGAATTAAAGACATTACAGTAATGCAGACTACACTACATCTGACACATTATACACTTATCTCATACAAAATAAACTTACACAACTTAAGTCATTGACAGTAATTGAAGTAGAGGGAGTCATGGAGGCTAGATATCAAAGCTAATTCATTCTTGACTTTTGTGTGATGTGTGACCGTTCCAGCATTTATACAGTACATCTCACTCGCAATAGTGACAATCTTCCCATTTTTACATTTAGTCTCAAAACGCTCGTAGGTTTTCCAGTATCTTTTATTGGTTGTAATGATTTTGTCAAATTTTTTAGCTTTTGTCATTTTGTTTCATGCATTTTAAGATGTCCTTGTGTATGGTGTCATGTAAGGTGCCCTATAAATAAAATGCATTATTGTTATTATTATTATCTCTCTAAGCAGCATGGGCAATGCCTGTAAGGCCTTCACTGACTGAGTTAAACACCTTTTTTTTCTTTTTTCTTCTCATTCAATTTAATATCATCATTTGGTATAACTGATCTTAATTAAATCATTTTGTACTGTTATATATACTTTCTAAAATGAATAGCTAAATATGAATTATTGTTCTAATATAAGCAGGTAATCTCACATAACTGCAGTTCTGTGTGTGTGTGTTTGTGTGTGTGATTTCTGAACATAAAGCAGGACAGAGTACAAGGGAGATGAATCAGTCAATGACTCAGATCAGAGTCATTGACTGATTCATCAAGATGACAAAGTCAAGTTGATCAGAAACACATCTGAAGGAGGGTGACAGATACCATGTACCAATTTGATCAAATACAGGTATTTTACATCACATATGCCATGTGATACTGTAAACAGAGTCCTTACCATAGAGACTGCCACATTACTGTAATTCACCCTTCAAGTGAAAAGGTCAACCACAGTACATTCATATGGTACAGTGAGAACATTCACTGCATTGGCAGCAAACTCTGTTCTAGGCTCCAGCACAAAACCTCATGGCCGTGTCATATTTTCATCACACCTTTTGAAAATGCACCAACGAGACAATTTCAAACATTATGGATTGTATGTCTGTTGTGTAATGTAAGTGTATTTGAAACATGGATTTTGCATTGTTTGCCAACAAGTGAACTGTTACAAGTACTCAGTTGTATGAAGATACTATTGTGTTCTGATGATTAAACCAAATGGTCTCATGTTGTGTTCAAAAGAGTTTTGAAACAATGATTATGTGGAAAGAAAATATGTTCAACTGGAATGAATGACTATAACAAGTGTAATAGTGTTACAAGTGTGTTCATAGTTTTAAAAAATGGGCACCTGTTTTGTGAAAGTAGTACTAAAGCAAATGGGTGTGTCTCTAGTAGATGATGTGGGAACAGTTCAGACTGAATGGAGTCTAGGCTCTTGAAGTATCCAGGGCTTTTCTCTCTGTGAGCACAGTCTGCTTCAGACGTTGACAACTCAGTGCGAAGAAACAGCCCACACAGCTGTGTGTGCATCAAATATTCATATAAAGTAATTAGAGAAAGGAATGAGTTTCACGTGTATGTCAGATAATACATCATCATTTTTTTATGTAATTTTCATAAAACACAAATAGACAAGTCAGTCAGCACTTTATTATAACAATTTCACAAACACAGGGATATCATAGGACTCAAGGAACCACTGAAATATTTGTCTATAAGGTGTCAGCTGTGGTATGATTCAGGACACGTGTAGAAGGTATGCAAGTGCTCCAGCAATTCTTAAAGAGAGGTGAACACAGGAATAACAATATACAACTGAAATATGTTATCTGAATAGTGCTTAATAACTACAGTGAGTGTGTTTGAATGGATGATGACTTTGTAATAAATTATTTCCTGCCGTTTTTATGAAGCATTTTATTATATAAATAATATATACAATGCAATTGTAATGCAATTTATAGAGTGCACCAATGAATATACACTGATCAGCCAAAACATAAAAACTACCTGCTTAATTTCATGTAGTGCTGCCAAAACACACCACTGTATATATATATATATATATATATATATATACACAGTGCACTGTGTAAGTATTTATTTTATTTTATTTTTTTTACATTTTATGTTGCAACCCTATGCTAAACTACTTTTTAACACTCCATGCCTCATAATGACAAGTCAAAAAACTGATTTGTGATAACTTTGTAAATTTATCAGTAATAGATTATTGAAAAAATTACATTGCATAAGTATTCATACCCCTAACTCAGTACTTACTGTAGTTGAAGCACCACTGTTGGCAATTAAAGCCTCAAGGCTTTTTTTTTTTAGTATTATGCGACAAGCTTTGCAGAATATGCGACAGAATATAAACAGGTGTGTATCTTTCTAAATCAAGTCTATAATCAGTTGAATTTGCTACAGGTTAACTCAAGTGTAGAAACATCTTTGAGATGGTCCAGAGAAACGGGAATGCTTCTGAGCTAAAGAGTCTCAATACATATGCAATGTATTTGCAAGTTTATTAACAATTAAAAAACTGAAATAAAGTTATTACAAATCAGTTTTTGCTTTGACATTATGGGGTATGTAGAGTGTAGACTAATGTGAAAGAAAAGCAATTTAAAGCAGTTTAGCATAAGGCTGAAAAAACGAAATGCAGTTGGATGTAAATGGTTAGATGCAACCCTGTTTATTTAAGTGAAATGTAGGCACTTCTTTTGGACATACAGTACAATTTTTAATGAGTACAACTGATTAGCTATTCTGTTAGTTTCAATATCCATACCAATATCTCTACAGCAGAATGCTTTTGAAATGCATGAGTACGCAATTATGGCATATACTCACATTTTTTGGAGTACAACAGAATTCACACACACACACACACACACACACATATATTTAAATACCTACAATAATGATTTGTATTTTAGAGGTGCCGGGATTGAATTTACTGGAAATTGCATACACATGCGTGTTACAGAGATAAGTAGCTTTGGCTGTGGATAGTGTGAAGCTGAAGGCAAAAAGTTACATAGTGTAGCGTAAAATGTTCACTGAGTTTAAAGGGAAACATTGCAAATTAGTTGCACCTCATCCAGCGGACACGCTTGCTGAGTGGGTATCCAGAATCAACAATTAATTGCTCATTTAAGCGCCAGTACTTGTCACCTTTGAAGAAATACATCTTCCCATTGGTCCATGTGAAAGCTGCATCAGGATTTGATGGGATGCCAATAAACAGACGGGAAATGGGTTTGGGATAAATGCTGAGGTCATTATAAACCATTTCATCCCACTTCCAATAGCCCGAACCCTGAAAAAAATTATATCAATGATTTAAAGTGGTCATGAATTATAAAATAAAACTTTCCTTGATCTTTTGACATATCAAGTTCATTGTACTATAAAAATACACTGTAGGTTTTAGAAATCAACACTTTCTTGTTAATCCAAAACAGCTTTTATTGAAACCAAGCTACCAAAATGACTAATTTTGGACTTCCTTGTCTTTATGATGAGCACATCAGCGCAAGACTTCCTGCAAAAAACACTGGCGCATGTTAGTGAGGAGATAAAAAGAAAAGAAAAGGGAGAGATACTAAAACAGGATCACTTGGAATAAAAATAAATTGAGATACCTGCTAAGTATGTTGTGCAGTTCTTATTGCGCAGAATATTGTCTCTGCAAACATTATGAAGGATTCTGGAGAGTGAAAAGTGTTTATTCAAAGTGCCAGATCGAGTCATTAATAAGTTTTTTGTTCAGGACATTTCATTGTGGATTCTTATGTAAACTAGTCACAAATGGAAACAAGCTCCAAATGAACACACTTTTACTGAAAAATTACCAACTTGTTAATGTTCATTCTAAAGCCTGATCTGTGATAAATTAATAATAAAAGGACTCTGTTTTGTGTAATTTTTCTATTTCGTGACAACTTCGCATTGTTCTGCTTCATGAAAAACTATATATTTTTAATTAAATTAAAATTATATAATGACTGTCAATCAATTCACTTCAGTTTAAAGGGGTCACGAAATGGAGAATCAACATGTTCTTTATATTTATGCATATAAGAGGTTTCTCTAAAATAAAAACATACAGCAAGTTTTAAAACTCAGAACTATCCCCCCAGTTTTAAAATATTAATTATTCTTTTCTACCCTTCTGAAATGCCCAGATTTAAAATTGAGAGAACTATGACATCACAATTCTCATCGACACGCCCTTTAAAATGCGTCACTGTCATGTAATCAAGGAGGTATGTTCTCAACAACTCATGTCTTTCCATCAATCACAATACTGCTGTTAGGTAAATAAAGACCTTTTTGGTGCAAAACTTTATAAACTAACCTTGAGAATGTAATCATAATATAAAAAACTGAAATTGCATTTCATGACCATCATGACCTGTGATCTGTGTAAGGGCTCATGTACAGATGTTCTTTTCTCGCAAATTTGGTTTTGTGGTTGGTTTGGTTTGCTATTTATGCATTAGTGAATCAAACCAGTGATTAAACCATCAACTTCACGCTGTTAGTAGCATCTGTTATCTATATTGTGATAATTTTATATACAGAACCCAAGCTTATACATAAAGAGCATTCTCTTTATAATCGTTAAAGCAGTCAGTTCAAGATCAACGAGAGTCTATCAGTGACTTGATTTCTGTATTTTCATCAAAACTCATAATATTATTAAACTATTACAATAAATTACACAGTTTACACTGCCTTTGTCACGAATCCGGTCCATGAACTTCCGTCGGCTAACCATCAGAGGTCACCCTTCCCATTTTCATTGACTCTCGCACTCACACTGTTGCATATCATCTACATATCCCATCATTCACAGCACTGATTGCACCCAGCTGTTTCATATCACTCCCTCACTATTTAACACTCACTCTGATCCCTTCCCTCTGCCGAGTATTGTTTAGCACTTATCAGTTTGATAGCTACACTACAGAGCCCTCGTTAGCTGCCTAGCCTAGCCTAGCCTAGCCTAGCCGGTTTTCTCGGTTTTTGATCTTCGCCTGTTTTCCTGGATTTATCTCTTATCGTCTTGTCCCTTTTTGATTCTGTTTGCTGTTCGATGACCTTCGCTAGCCCTAGGATTATTCTTGTGTCTTGCCCACCTGTTTGCCCTTGTTCGATCCTGCCTGTGTTTCTGACCTCTCTGCTTAATAAAGCTTGCACATGGATCCGCATATCTCACGTCTCGTCGGCTCCGTAACAGCCTTTGACAAAGAGACTCTCATTTACATTGTGTTTTCACCGTGTTAGTTATGATGAAAGTTTTTGTGAGACAGCAGAAATCACATTGTAATAAGGAAATCACTGCATCATGTGCATGACTGCATTCGGCTACAGTGCAGTGCTGATTATTTCATATCCATTGATGTTAGCCAGTCATAGCAGTGGGTGTTTACAGTAAAGTCTCACAGCAGACACACTAGGAAACATAATAAAAAATTTTTTTTCTGCTTAATAAAGCTTGCACATGGATCCGCATATCTCACGTCTCGTCGGCTCCGTAACAGCCTTTGACAAAGAGACTCTCATTTACATTGTGTTTTCACCGTGTTAGTTATGATGAAAGTTTTTGTGAGACAGCAGAAATCACATTGTAATAAGGAAATCACTGCATCATGTGCATGACTGCATTCGGCTACAGTGCAGTGCTGCAACCTTTGAGCAACGGGAGTAGTTCTAAATCTAATGCTACAATCAACACTTCACCATTAGTATTAACTAATCAGTGGACGTTCTAATAAAAATGCATTAAGTTTTCGAGAGCAATCAACATGTGATGCTTATTTCATATCCATTGATGTTAGCCAGTCATAGCAGTGGGTGTTTACAGTAAAGTCTCACAGCAGACACACTAGGAAACATAATAAAAAAAAATTTTAAAAGCATTTCATGACCCCTTTAATACAGTGGTTCTCAACTTCTGTCTTGGTGGCCCAAAGCAACCATAGATTTTGTACGTCTCCCTTATCTGACAAATCAAAGCTGTGTCTGAAATCTCTTTTTATATAGTGCATTACTGTATATCAAATATTGGGCATTTTGTAGTTGATCAAAATCTGATTAAGGATTTAGAGCGAACATCTGATGTACACTCGCCAAAGAACTATTTACGATAATCCAGTGGTTCTCAATTTTGGTCCTGGTACCCCACTGCTCTGCATATTTGTATGTCTCTCTTACCTAGCACAGCTGATTCAGATCATCAGTTCTTTAGGATAGAGTTCCATGAACTAGCTGAGGGTACATTTAAACATAATTTTCAACTACACATACCATGAAAAAGTTTGTATGAATTTTGGCTGTTCATTTACATGACAATTGTGTTTTGGGGGCCTGAAACCTTTCGAAAACTGGTTTCAAAGTGCAAGATTTTGAAAACAGTACCATTATCATCTCCATGTAAATTACAGAAATGCAAATTTGTGAAAACGGTGATGTCATGCTCATACATATTATGCATCAGTCTATAGCCATAAATGTGCAGGTATGTAGTGTTTTACTGATGTTTTACTCTTTTAATCCTGAAACATCTTGAGGTGGTGGAGCAGTGGCAGGGACGTCTCTCTACTGTGCCCTGCAGAAAGGTCCTAAGATCAATTTTTGCCCACATCTTGTCTTTCATCTGGAGCTAGAGCCAAAAGCTCCCCTGTTCTGCCTCCTCTGCCAGATCTTTGAGGGCCTTCTTCAGTTTGGACAAGGCATTTCATGAAATAGGGTGGATGCTCCAGTGAAGTCCCTGCACCAAACTTCTTCCGGAAATGTTGATGCCATCCACCCAGCTTGTGAGCATGCAGCTGATAGTGCTGCATACCTTTCATATTCCTCTCAAAGGCAGCCTCCATTCCTTATTCCCATAGCACATTCAGTTCTGCCAAGATGACGAACATAGTAGAAGTGGACCAGAGCACAATGTCTGGCCAAAGCAAGGTTATGGTGATCTCATGAGGGAACATCAGCTGGCATTCAAGGTCAACGCTCATGCTCCACTTACCTCTGGGTGAGAGGAGGGACCATGACCTTGTTTTGCTACTGTGGGCCATACCTCCTTGCCTGACAAACTGGACCAGCTGCTGTGGTGTTGCCAGACTAGCCCTGTTTGCCTCCAGTCTGCGTACCTCCAAGATTTTGGCCAGCTTGCACAGGAGCTGGTCTTGGTGCCATTGGCCTTGAGTCAATGCTGCTTTGCAGGCAGATAATATGTGCTGCAAACTTGGGTTCTTGGAGTTAAAAATTTGGCAGGACTCCTCCAAACCATACCACAAATGTTTGTCCTGTCTACGACTGCCGTCCAGGTTGTCTTTGGAGCACAGCTTGCGAGCCGATCCCCACCCAAGGCTGGCCCTGCCTGTCTGCAGCCACCCAACGATCTCCTGAACTACTACCTATTCCACTTTTGTCCAGAGCAGACGTGAACCTTGAAGTTAGATTCTCTAAAGAGAACCTTGAGTCTCTTAGCTAAACAAGTGCCTTACCTTCTCCTGCTTGTAGCCCAGGTAGATGGATTTCAGGGGCAGCTGTAAACGGTGTTGAGAAGGCATTGTGGGAGGCCCAACCATTTACTGATGTAGCTGTTGGCTTTGCAGTCCATCTTCTCAACTGCTGTCAAGGTGATATCACAATTTCAAGGGCGAACTGGTAACACCAAACCTTAAACTTTCCTGGGAGAAAGCTTTAGTCGATTTTGCTCAACTCACCTGTCAGATGAGACATCACAGAGATGGCCATGTGCTTGTCAGATAGCTCAGCAGTATAGAACTTCCCAAGAATTTATACAGGTTGTTCTGCCAACAGTGGGATTCTCTGACCATTGACTGAGAAGATGTTGTCATTTCTCACTCCTTTCCAGATGATAGGCTGCGAGACTTGGCAGGTTTTATCTTCATACTGTAGCAGCTCATCGAGCCTCCACAGTAGCCTGTTGTTTCATGCTGCCTTTAAAAAAGTGTGCTGACTACATCCATGTAGCTCTGTATGGCTGAAAGCCGCTGACCTGACTGCAATATAACTTTGCAAACCATCGGTCTTCCTCCTATTAGGATGATCTCAAAGGCTAGAGTGAAAAGGATGAGAGAGCTCGAACAATGCCTTTTTGTAGCTGATGCCAATGAGGTATCCTGGGTTGTGTAGCAGACATAAAAGTTGTTGAAGTAGTTTGCTACTAAATTCTGGATGCTTGATGGTATGTGGAAGAAGTTCAGCGTGAAGAAAATTAGATGGTGGGGAACAGACTCGTAGGCATTTGCAAGATCCAGCCAAATTATGTGGAGGTCTGATTTGTTGCGTTTGGCTGTCTGTATTTGTTTCCAGATCATGGCAGTGTGTTCCACACAGCAAGAAAACCCAGTCAAGCCTGCCTTTTGACAGCTGCTATCAGTGTAGTTGTTAACTAAGATGTAGGCGGTGATGCGTTTTGCCACCACAGAAAAGATCTTCCCTTCAACATTTATGATGCATCTGAATTGGCTGATGCTGCAGGAGTCTTTTTCCTTTGGAATAAAGGTGGTGATGCAATGCTTCATGTGGGTGGGATGGATTGGGTTTTCCAGGCAATGCGCATTAGCTTCCATAACAGCTTCAGGAGCCTGGGGAAGTTCTTGAAAACCCTGTAGGGTTTGCCATTTTGCCCAGGTGTTGATGCAGCTCTATAGTTCTTTTTAGTATTCCTCCAACTCCAGCTCAGTTGCCTGCAGTGTCCCAGACCTTTTTTCCTCCATCAATCCAAGAACACACTTAAAGGGATCCTGGATGAAGCTAGCACTTGCTTTCTTCCTCTGCTGTCTGCATTTCCTGAGTCTTTCTGCTTGTCTCAGGTGTTTGAGACGTGTATTTATCTGGTTCCACAGGTTTCTGTGTGTGCTTGACTGGTGATTATCTTGAAGGTTTCCTACTTGATGTTTTGTGGGGATGCTCTTGCTGTGGGCTGACTTGCTGCTGGTGCAGATTCTGATGGGAAGACTACTGACCTTCCTCCTCCTGTCCTGCTGCAGAGATGGGGGCAGTAGCACTGTGGTGCTCAACTTGGCTATGATTCCCCCTTGTCTGAACTGCCTGTCGCAATGCAAGCATGCATCTGGTTACCACCACACTTTGTCTTCCCTTGGTGGATTCAAAGACCCAGATAGTTTGCAACTATAGACCACCCACAGCTGTGTTCTTTTAGGATCCTTTTAATTAGACTCAGAATTAAAAGTAACTGTTGAATGGTGTTGTAATATAAACTACAGCAGTGCTCACTGGATTAAACCATTAACCAGATTAACAAATCAATCAACAAATTCTCGTGCTGCCAAAAATTACTAATACATCATTCAAATTTGACAAATAATAAATTTTCTTGTTCCTAATAATCAACATTATGCATGTAAAACTGTAATATGAACTGCAGCAGTGCTAAACTGCTCACTGCATCATATAATTAACAACACAAATTATCAATGTATAGATCAAACTCACTAAGACTGCCGACAGTTTCTTTTCCACACATCATTTTATTATATTGATGTATGTGATTACAGTCAAATCTTATAAAACAGTGAAATCACTCTGAACTCTGTCCTGTCTTGCTTGAACTTGAGCCAGTAACATATGAGCACCACTGACATAGTTTTCACTCCTATTGGTTGTTGCTCACAAAAATTGTGGCTCAGTTGCATAAACTTTGTCGTGTGACTCGTATCCCATGACATGCCTACATTCTGTTGCCTACTGTTGCTTGTGTCACTGGAAGTCACCAGCTCTCCAATAAAAATGAATGGGATCATGTTGCTTTGTTGCAGTGTGTCGCTGGCAGTGTTAACGGGGGTTTAGTGTGTCAGATAAGAGATATATAGTACAAAATGTGCAAAGCGGTAGGGTAACAGGACCGGGATTGAGAACCATTGCCATAATCCAATGTGGAGAGGATTTATTAGCAAGAAAGAGAGATTGTGAGAGAGAGCTAGTTTGAATGAGAAGTGCAGTTTTTAGCTTTTATAAAATTAATTCTCAGTGCCTCTAGTTTTTGTTTAACTTTTCTTTTTTTTTTAAACAAATTATTACTTGATTAAAAACCATCCTAAAATATAATTATAAAGGTACATTTTAAAACAAAATAAATGAAATTCTAAGAATAAGTTTATTTTTAGGCATTAAATCAGCCAAAATTCCAAGCATTTTCTAATTCACTGAATTTACTTTTTTTTTTTTTTTTTACTCCCAAGACTTGTATGCAGAACAAATTTTAATTTGGTATATGATTTAAAAATATTTGCCAATCATCTGTAGGTAATTTAGTCATTCTATTAACAGTCATCTGAGGGTGCTGTGGGCACATTGTTATATCTGAGCGCATATACATCTGAATGAAAATACAGCTCCAGCTCTTATACACATTTGCTCACTTCATTTACTTCAACATAGGGATTAGTGAAGGAGTACACCGTATAAGGAGTAGTGAAGTAGTACACGTTTTCTGATACAGTATAAGTTTGGTTCATGCAGCTCTTTGGTAAGAAGCTGATGATTTTAATCAGATGTGTAAATAAGAGAGGCAAAAGTTGTGTAGTGCTGTGGGTTCCCACAACTGGAGCTGAGAACCACTTACTTAACTAGAAAATGGTAAATATGTATCAACAGAAATGTTTGTTTATATAGAGAGAACTTTGTACAGACATGAGGGCTTAAGAATTTTTCATTATTTTTTTTTCTTGATTTTATTTCTCTTAAGCATAGGTTGTGTACAGTAATGTTAAAATCTCACTGTACCTTAAAGAAGAAAATGTTCTTGTTCTTCTCATAATACAAAGCAGCGTCAATATTGGCAGGGATTCTTTTTAGTGGTTTGGGGTATCGATAGTCAAGGCGGTACTTTGTAAACCTCCAGACTTTTTCACCTGAGAAAGAGGAGCAGGTGGGTAGAAGAGAAGAGATTTTTTAGACTTCAGTTAAGTACATTTGTAAATCTGCATTTTTCCATCTTAAAAATATCTCTAAATTACGACATATGCTCAGTATCCAATGCATAAAACTTAACCTCCCATAACATCTGATGTACTTGTTAAGAAGAATGGCACCTGCACTTATATTACTCTCTGTTTCATCCTTATCCAGAGGAAACCATAGCCAGCCAGATCGGGTCCATATCAGTATCCAGACCATATGGTGGACCTGCACCCAGAAACAGCCTCAACACAGCCCTTCACGGTCAGTGGAGACCTCAAAAACAAACCCTTGGCACAGATCCATATGGCCAACCATGCCAGGTCCAGTTGGGACCGTTTTTTTCCAGAAGGATGTTCATTTTGCTTAAGGCCACTGATAAGCCAGTCATTGACTACTGGCTAAAGTGGCAGCTCTACTTTCATATTTCAATGTGTTTAACAGACTACAACTCATATTATCATGTTTGTTTGCTTATGCCAGAGGAGAACTAATTCCCCAACTGAGCCTGGTTTCTCCCAAGGTTTCTTTCTCCATTCTGTTACACAATGAAGTTTGGGTTCCTTGCCACTGTTGCCTTCTGGTTTCCTTAGTTGGGGTCTGAAAGTCACATAACTTTTAGAAAATCTATCAATATGACCACACTGACACCATTGCATAGGAACAATAACTTGGAATTTAATCAAACTTAACTATTGTCGTCTGTGGAGCTGCAATGCAGCTGAATCACATCTTGCAACATTGAATCAACACTAAGCTAACTACAGCTGACTAATGACATTGCTGCCTTTTGTAGAACCGAACTGGGGTGCGTTTCCCATACAACAACGTAACTCACTGATTAACCACCATTGTACGATGCATTGTTGTGGAAACTAACTAGCCAATCACGACCGTTTCCCGAATACGGTTGCATATCCGTCGTTTGAACCACATTAGTTCAACAATTTAGGGCCGTTTTTAATGAAATCACACGGATGTGGTGGAGTAATAACTTCTGCTAATTAATTATTTCGAGATTTCTGAGATGCTGCTGTATTGAACATGGCACCTGATGACTAATTTACTATGTTTTGTTGCCTGTCGTTTTGCTTTATTTGATGTTTGATTCATCGCAGGTTTCCTCTTACTCCATACTCTGGGGTTCCCTTAGGCATTTATGCACATGCGCACTCTTCAAAAACGGCGCTTATTGAGGACAAGCAAAAATACATAGATTAAAATGTATAATGTATAAAAAATATATTTAAATTGAATGGAAGATTTAGATTGTACTGCATGTTAGCTTGCTTATTGTGTCCAAAAGCATAATTTATTTAAGTCCATATGTCTTACTAACAAGAAACTATGCTTCTAACCACAGGTCGAGAGCTGTAGTTCCTAACACGTAAGTTTGCGACGCTGTTTCCGAATGTTCGAATGTTCGTTTGAACTATGGTTTCGGGAAACACCAAATAGTTGAACTATGTTGGTAACGACGGAACTTGCGAACATAGTTGGCTAACAATGCTTTTTGGAAACGCACCCCTGAGCTATGAGTGGGATGAAATTCACACTGTTATTGATTTTAACTTGATCTGAACAATGACACTGTTGTCTCAGCAGAATCAATTATGGAAACTCAACTACTATATTTCCTGTTTATCACTGTGAAGCTGCTTTGGCACAATCTATATTGTAATAAGCACTATACAAATAAAGGTGACTTGACTAGAGGGATACCAGCTACCCTTCCAAGTCATCATGACCAATGCAATCTGGAGTAACTCCACTCTACCAAGTGCCTAAATTCCCACCAGGAATGGAGGGCACTCTTTTTCACTTGATTTCACTACACTGTGACATGTAGACATAGTTCCAAAAACACCAAAGCTCATCACCCTCTTCCAACTGCATGCTGCCAATCTTCCCAAAGTTGACCTCATATTCATTCTCCCATCCTCCATTTTCAACAGGCCCATCCAATGGGATATTGACCTCATGATTCCACTCTTCCTGCTTGTCCTTTGGGCCGCACTTATATCCCTGAATCCATTTGGAGTTGATTAGGAGAAACTACTGCTGGCAAAATCTGACTGCTGAAGTGAACATGTGAATATGTGTGGCATCCAAAGTTTCTCCCATCTTGAAAATTCCAGTCTCTCCTTGTCCCACATTGGCATGGACTTTGTAACCAATCTCTTATATGGCCTGCCATTTGATTCACCTCAAGAGGCTTCCCACAGGACTGGAGATGGCAGAGGTCCTGTTCTATCATCTGTTCAGCACCTCTGGCCTGCCAGAAGACAATGTGACAAATCACAGTTTATTTCTTGAGTCTTGTGCTCCTTCTTCCCCCTCCTGGGGATTTCCATCAGCCTCTCCTCTGGTTATTATCCCCAGACCAATGAACAAACAGAGCACACAATCCAAGAAATCTCCAGCTTCTTGAGAACCTACTGTCACAGAAGTGAGAGTGAGGTACACACCAGATCCATGCAGATGCCTGGCACTCAGAAACCCCTCAATACCATCCAGGAGGTCAGGTCTTCCCCCGCAGTACACGATCAATCCCACATTTCATGTCTTATGACTTAAGCCATTCACTCCTCCTTCTGTTTCCCCAGGGACTGGTGAAGAAAATGCCCCTCCTCCTCCAATGTTGCTTTTAGAGGATGGTCTGGCATACACTGTTTGGTACTTTCTGGACTCTAGCCATCGCCAAGGGCATCTCCAGTATCTTGTGAAGGGGAAAAGTGAAGGGAGTCTATGCTTATATTAGTGTCTTTCTTTCTAGTGTCTCATCACCAGGTTACCAGAGTGAGCCTGATCCAGTCTGTTCCCAGGCCACATGTTTGACTTAGTACCAGCTCTGACCACAACATAGCCCTTTTCAACTTTATCATAGATTACAACAAACTGACTTCTACTGCCTGTCAAACATGCTTTTTAATCTAATAGTATTTAATCATCAAAAATATCATCAATATCAATGTATTGATTGCATCGTAGCTTGGAATCAACTATCAGTATTTTGATAGTCCACACCCCCTGCTACATCCTAGTCGACTCTCTCTCAAGTTTTAAAGTTTTGTGAGTAAACAGCTTCTCTTGTATTACATTAATTATTGGCTAAAATGCCGTTTAAAATGCATAAAAAACACTTTTATGTGCAGAGAACAATAATCTACCTTTAAAGAAGTATGTCTTGTTGGTTCTTGGGGAATATACAGCTGCATTCAGGTTTCCTGGTAGCCCCTTCCATAGCAAACTTATTTTTACTGGAGAGTTATGGCCCATATCTGTAATTGTCCACACATAATCCCCACTAAAAGCATACGTCTTACGTGATGGACCTAACACAAAATTAAATAAATAAATAACATTTTATAATATTTTCTAGAACATGTTATATGATGTTATTAGTCACAGAACAAGCAAATCTACTGTATTTGTTTAACTTGAATGAACTGAAGTCATGTGCACCGCTATACTACATGGTTTTCTCACCCAGCATTATAGCATCAAGTTTAGCAGTGCATGGATCTAGCATATCACCCCTGGGGAATGGGGCCATGGTAGTGGGATATGTCATGGCATAGATATCATCAGCAGTGGTTGTACTAGAGATCCTTTTACCTGAATTCATAAGAGTAATTAACATAGGCAGTTATTTACAAATATTCAAATATATGGCAAATATTCAGTTATTTGTTTGGATTATCTTACCATATATGGCTTGGATTCCTCTGATATCATCAATGTGCAGTCTAAAATTGGCTTGGTAACCACTGTAGTGTGCTGCCATAAGAGCACTGCTGTACTGAGAATGCCCCAAGCCAAGAGCATGCCCGATCTCATGAGCCGCAACAATACGCAGATTGGAACCATAATACTTCCCTTCGGTCCAGAATTCATCTTCATCAAAGTGAACTATTCCTGATGGAGGGGCTTCAGCGTGTGCAAGAACATGGCCTGCTGCGTAGAAGAAGTGTCCGGGTACTGAAATGGCCAGCCTGCAGTCCATATCTTTCACCCATAGAAAACATTTGGTGGATCATAAAGAGGAAGATGCGACAAAGAAGACCTAAGACAGTTGAGCAACTAGAAGCCTGTATTAGACAAGAATGGGACAACATTCCTATTCCTAAACTTGAGCAACTTGTCTCCTCAGTCCCCAGACGTTTGCAGACTGTTATAAAAAGAAGAGGGGATGCCACACAGTGGTAAACATGGCCTTGTCCCAACTTTTTTGAGATGTGTTGATGCCGTGAAATTTTAAATCAACTTATTTTCCCCTTAAAATGATACATTTTCTCAGTTTAAACATTTGATATGTCATCTATGTTGGATTCTGAATAAAATATTGAAATTTGAAACTTCCACATCATTGCATTCTGTTTTTATTCACAATTTGTACAGTGTCCCAACTTTTTTGGAATCGGGTTTGTATTATTGTTCTGCATTGTAAAGCAACCGTACATAAAGCTGGTGTGTCCCTGAGTTTACAGTTTGCCAGGTCTTGGTTTACGAGAATAATAACGTACCATATAACATTCGATCTTATTAATGTGTAAAATGACAGGAGTAAAATAAATACATATAATACATGCATTTTGTATTGTATAACTTTTAATATTATAATAAATATAATTAATTTGGAGAGATTTACTTACCAGGACCATCAAAAGGTGAAGGACAGCCATCTCTCTTGTGAAATGAGATTTGAATATCAGCAGGTCCATAGTTAATCTTTTTAAAGCTGAGTGGGGTGACATCACTCCAGTATTTAAATGCTGAGCGTATGGCTGTCTGTGTTGCCGTTTTCCCCATGTCTGGTGTGTAGTTGTAAATGTAATATGTTAAGTTTTTCTTTCGCCAAAATCCTACGAAATAAGAAAGGCAAACTAAAAATCCAAACAGCTGTTTTCTCCATATAAAGAGCAAACTTATTTACTTGGTTACTTGTTTATGTCCAATGTGTGTACCTCACACATATTGACAATTATGGTTCTTATCTTATACCAGTTTGTCATAGCTAATTGAAAGAAAATGAAAGTAAGTATTCTGGATGTACAGCCAAGTACTTGTAAATATTTTGTGTTATTTTTTTGAGCTAATACATAGAAGGTCATAGCCCATAACATCTCTTTAAGGGTTAAAACTCAATATGCATTTGAATTAAACTGCTTTTCACAGTATTTTAAATACATTTTAGTGAGACTTTCTATGAAACCTGTATTTATAATAAATCATAAGGGTATTCGTAAGGCATTATAATGCACACATAATTTCTTTCATCAAATAATTGTAACAACAGCTACATTTTACAATGTATTAATGAACTAACTGTTGTATATAAGTGAAAGTGACGTGACGTGTAGCCAAGTATGGTGTCCCATACTCGCAATTTGTGCTCTGCATTTAACCCTTCCAAGTGCATACACACAGCAGTGAATAGTGAACACACACATACACCGTGAACACACAGTGGGCAGCCATTTTTGCTGCGGCACCCGGGGAGCAGTTGGGGGTTCAGTGCCTTGCTCAAGAGACTTGGAAGAGGGTGGAAGAGAACGCAGTACCCACCTTTGGGTTACAAGTTCAACTCTCTAACCATTAGGCCATGACTGCCCCGCAACATATAGTATATTATATACAACAGTTAGTTCAGGTCCTCAAATCTGACTAGCTGAGAGGCCTTCCAGTATTTTTATGCTATACTGTTAGTGTTATCTGTATGCACCAAGGGTCTGAGAGTAACGCAATTTCAATTCTCAGTATGTATGTGCTGTACATGTGGAAGAATTGACAATAAAGCAGACTTTGATAAAAACTGAATCAGAGCTGTGCTGGTATAGAGATATATCACACTCCTGTGATATTGATCATTTATCAGCATGATCTTTTGCAATACAGACATTCAAGATTTAAACATTTCAATGTCAAATTTCTATCAAACTAAAGTGGGGTTTGTGGCAGTGGGGGACAGAGTTTGGGGGCTTTATGCCCTTTTTCTTAGTTTGGGTCACACTCAATGCCTGTGAACGGCCTGGATTTCAGTGTTAGCTTTTTCAAGCTCACTGGCAACCTTTTTACATAAGAAACAATGGTTTTGTTGATATTCCAATAAATATAGTAAATGTGTCACATAGCCCGTTCATGATACCATAGTGTTGTTCAAAAGAAGACTTCACTTATTTTACTTTATCTATTCCGTTTTGGTTTTTGTTCCTGTGTTCAATTCCTGTTTCCTCAGTTTCTTCCATAGTTACTCACTGTTTACGCTCACCTGTCCCTTGTTTATTTCTTCACCTTCCCTGTGTATTTAAGCTTGTGTTTTCAGTTCACTTGTGTTGGTCCTGGTCTATGCATTGTGGATTATAACTGTTTCAGTTTGTGTTTGTTGTTCAGTGTATTTTTGGCAATGATTCTAAATAATTTTAGCTTGCCATGACAATACTACATATTATTAGGTTTTTCTTTTTTTATGAGGCATTACACATGAATTGGAATACATTAAGAACAATCTTCATTATAATAGACATCAGAGAAAATGTAACAAATTTAGTTTGAGACGGTTGACTGTATTATTATTAAACAATCAGGAAGTAGATGCTCACCACCAAATCGCCTGTATTTTAAAGACTTTTGGTTGAAGGGGTCCTCAACACCACACCGCGGCTGCCTCATTTTAAGAAGAGTAGCTCTGTCAAGATTTCCAGTGACTGGCAGCCCTGACACTCTCTGAAAGAGACTTTTACGAATATGAAAGTTCAGAAGCTCACAACAGTAGAAACAACAGAGGTTACAATGTATATTCCTCAAGAATTTTGATTAAAAGTCACAAAAATATTAAGTTTAGAAACTGTAGCATTATCAAGTATTAATATGGGGGGGAAGATGATACATTTATTTTAAAATTGTAACATATTTAGATACATGTTTTAGTATGTGCAGGAGCCAATGTGTTATTAAAGGAAATAAACAGAAATGTCTATACATAGACTACATTCACTGTGACTGTTTTACCTGAGAGCCACTTTCATAGCCCGCTCACTGGAATCTCTTTGAGCTTCTGGGTTCAGTGGAGTATTTAGATATCCAAACCGCCTCAGGTACATCTATTAAATGTGAAGTGGGTATACATGCAGTGTAATTAATTATCCCAATAATCCTGTTGTTAAATATTCAATTCTAAAATGTAAAAAAAATGACATGACAAATGCAATATCAGTGTTAGGATAACTACCTAAAGGTTTTGAGTCAAAAGTTAAATTAAAGAAATGTTTGTTTTCTTTAGCCTTTTTTTCTTTTACATTTTTCCTCCTGAATTCTGCCCTCCAAACTAAACTTCCAATATTACATTTTTGTAATAGTAGTTGGTTAAGCAAGTTTATATAGTTTAAAGCACGTTCCAAAAATATAACGAATTAAGTTAATTAAGACTGTCAATTAATAATGGCTATTATAAAATAATCATCATATATTGTGCAATGCAATGTAATTCATACATAATCAACAAAGCATTGAATGCATTACATTTTTAATGTATTAATAAATATGACTAATACATTCATAGAACAAAAACTCCGACGCTTGACCCTTATTATTATAAAAAATATATATATAATAACCACAGCATGTCGACAGAATTCTGATGTTTGCTCCAAGAGAGCGCTGGTCAGACTAACATAACATTATTATGACTGTCTCGATATTCTTTTAACTTCCCGTAATGTTAAGATTAATTCAGAATTCTTGAGCCTATTCTTTTTAGCGTTGTCTTCTGGCTGTTTGATGGATCGGGCTTCATGTAACCTAACATTAAAACTCTCAGGTTAGTTTATTGATACTTTTAAGTATTTCATGGCAAAACATAAAAAGTAACATAAAAAGTACGTTTACAGTAAATCACGTTTTTGTTACCTGTGCCTCTGTTAACTCTCGTCTTCTGCTCGTCTCAGCAGATGACCACACACGCAAAACAGCAGTCAGAAATATTGTATATTGCATCCATTGAGCCATAATCTCAGTCTGCACAGAGCTTCCGTGGTTTGATGTCTAAAGAAGAAATAAATGACTGAACTTGAGTAAAGAGTGCAGTTTTGGTTTTAAATCGAGCGCAGAGAGCGAGTCAGAAGAGATGATGCATTTCCTCCTGTACGTCACTTGAAAGAGGCGCTGATCCAGGAAAGTAACACGCACACGCAACTTTTAGACAGCGTTCGTTCGGTGTTATTTTAATGACAAATGTCGAAAGCGCATTACTGTAACGCGATTGCGCATCCATGTAATGCGCGAGCAAGAAGCTCTCCACTCCTAGCCGGATTTCCCTCGCTCTCGCACAAAACTGGACGTGCGCTCTCAAATATATTCGCTTTGTAAATTGGAGCTGCTCCCTCACGCGTGCACGCTCAAACGTTGTCCTCGCATCAATTAAGCAATCAACCAATAGTTATTTATTTAATTTAAATGGGTCATATGATGCGATTTCTATTTTTCCTTTTCTTAGTGTGTTATGTAGCTATTTGTGCATGTATAAGATCTACAGAGTTACAAAGCTCAAAGTCTCCCACAAAAGGATTTATTCTATCTAAAAGAGATGGCTTATCCAGACCGGGCTAAAACGCCTCTTTCAAACACGCCCCTACATCTCTATGTCAGGATGTGGAAATATTTGCGTAATGCCGCCCAAATGCTCATGCAAAGAAAGAAGGCGTGGTTTCAGGAACCACAATAGTGTTGATGCAGCCATGTCAGGGAGACTCTGTGTGTTTCTGTGCAAAAGCAAAAGCACTTTATTTGGCCTTCCGAAAGTAGATGCAATGAGGAATCATTGGTTAAGATTTATTTACAACAGAACATCACAACCCAAATGTTCGAATTTGTGCAAGGCATTTTATGGACGACAGTTTTGTGAACCTAGGAGAGTACAAGGCTGGCTGTGCAAAGGCTATTTAAAAAAAATGGGTCAATTCCAACTTTGCTATGACAATCTGGCGCTTATTCTGAATCAGCTACTGTAAGTATGTTTTCTTAATAGTTTAAGTATTTGCTATTGACTGTTCAAATGCGGATTTTTGGCGCAGCCCTTAACGCATATGAATGCATACTTTATCATGTTGTGTAGTGTATCGCTTTGTGTGTGTGTGTGTGTGTGTGTGTGTGTGCGTGATCACAGTGACATTAAAACTCTCAGGTTAGTTTATTGATACTTTTAAGTATTTCATGGCAAAACATAAAAAGTAACATAAAAAGTACGTTTACAGTAAATCACGTTTTTGTTACCTGTGCCTCTGTTAACTCTCGTCTTCTGCTCGTCTCAGCAGATGACCACACACGCAAAACAGCAGTCAGAAATATTGTATATTGCATCCATTGAGCCATAATCTCAGTCTGCACAGAGCTTCCGTGGTTTGATGTCTAAAGAAGAAATAAATGACTGAACTTGAGTAAAGAGTGCAGTTTTGGTTTTAAATCGAGCGCAGAGAGCGAGTCAGAAGAGATGATGCATTTCCTCCTGTACGTCACTTGAAAGAGGCGCTGATCCAGGAAAGTAACACGCACACGCAACTTTTAGACAGCGTTCGTTCGGTGTTATTTTAATGACAAATGTCGAAAGCGCATTACTGTAACGCGATTGCGCATCCATGTAATGCGCGAGCAAGAAGCTCTCCACTCCTAGCCGGATTTCCCTCGCTCTCGCACAAAACTGGACGTGCGCTCTCAAATATATTCGCTTTGTAAATTGGAGCTGCTCCCTCACGCGTGCACGCTCAAACGTTGTCCTCGCATCAATTAAGCAATCAACCAATAGTTATTTATTTAATTTAAATGGGTCATATGATGCGATTTCTATTTTTCCTTTTCTTAGTGTGTTATGTAGCTATTTGTGCATGTATAAGATCTACAGAGTTACAAAGCTCAAAGTCTCCCACAAAAGGATTTATTCTATCTAAAAGAGATGGCTTATCCAGACCGGGCTAAAACGCCTCTTTCAAACACGCCCCTATGTCAGGATGTCAGGATGTGGAAATATTTGCGTAATGCCGCCCAAATGCTCATGCAAAGAAAGAAGGCGTGGTTTCAGGAAGTGTTGATGGTGTTGAAGCAGCCATGTCAGGGAGAAGCTGTGTGTTTCTAGGCGAAAGCAAAAGCACTTTATTTGGCCTTCCGAAAGTAGATGCAATGAGGAATCATTGGTTAAGATTTATTTACAACAGAACATCACAACCCAAATGTTCGAATTTGTGCAAGGCATTTTATGGACGACAGTTTTGTGAACCTAGGAGAGTACAAGGCTGGCTGTGCAAAGGCTATTTAAAAAAAATGGGTCAATTCCAACTTTGCTATGACAATCTGGCGCTTATTCTGAATCAGCTACTGTAAGTATGTTTTCTTAATAGTTTAAGTATTTGCTATTGACTGTTCAAATGCGGATTTTTGGCGCCGTGTAGTGTATCGCTTTGTGTGTGTGTGTGTGTGTGTGTGTGTGTGTGTGTGTGTGCGTGATCACAGTGGAGTCAACTTTCTTAATCACGGCTTGTGTACTGCAAATACATACAAGCATCATCACGCGACTCTGTTGCCCTTTCAGGCTTGAACTGATGGTAAAACTAATAACATTATTAACTGTCTTTACATTTATGAAGCTCGCGATTATGGAAAGGGGCATTACATTTCCGACGCGTGCTTGTGGTGTTCGGCAAATCACAATGCACTGGGTCAGCTGGCCAATCAGAGCAGACTGTGCTTGTCGGAAGGAAGGGCGTTGTAGAAAACGACACGTTTGATAGAGGCGGGGCATAGAGGAACTACAATAATGTACAGTATTTGAAAAATAATATGTTTTTTGAACATTAAAACATGTCAACATATTCTGTTACACCAAATACACAAAATAATGATCTTTAAAATAGCATCATATGACCCCTTTAATAATTAGAAGGATCCAGCTCATCCCCGTCTTTCAACGCGTTCTTCAATCCGCAGATTGTGGAAGCGCAGAGCGAGAAACAGAGGACAAGGTGTGTGTTTATCGATAGATTGTTATAATATCTGCATCTGTGCAGTTCTTTGTCATAAATACAAAATGTCAAAAAACAAAAAGTTTACAAAATGTCATGGGGAGCAAATTCGGTTTCCCATCTACTGTAAAGTTTTCGCTCCGTTCACCCCTCATCACACCACACCTCTGTTTCCTCCAGCGAAAATGTAGGCAGCCCTTAACGCATATGAATGCATACTTTATAAAACGATCATGTTGCAAGTTTTATTTGAAAATGTAACTTTCAATATAAAACATATTACAGTGCATGTGGCATTAAATCCCATACAGTCATGCACAGAAATGATTAAAGACAGTGAAAGACAGTACTTGAGCATAGTAAGAGGTTACCACCCTACCCTATTAGTCAAACTTTTTAAAAATTGTATATGTACTATTTATTATTATTATTATTATTATTATACACTCATTGAAAATCCTAGAATCACCCCTGCACAACAAAAATGGAGAGAACAGCAAGCATTTTTATACAAAATAAGCATGTGTTCATAGCATCATGGGTATGCTTGCACAAGCTCTTCAAATTAGCACTCCTGTGAAGTCACGTCATGTGTATTTACATGGCACTTTATTCAATATATTGCTTAAAAGCAAGTAGCAGTATTAAACATGAAAAACAGTATCAGTCTGTCATTTCAAAAAAAGCTAAACTTAATTTGCTACTATAAAGCGGCTCTCCACTTCGCGGGCATCTCACCTCCAAGGACTCGACAAATTAAATGAACCCAGATAAGAGTTCCGAGTGAAAGAAGGCGGAGCCTCAGTGCACACCTCCTGTGATGTAATCGTCACAGACCAATGGTAGTACGAAGGTGTTTTGCAGCCAGAACAAAGTTTTCCGAAAAGTTCGCTTTGGCAAGCTGTTTCGAACTCACTAAACGAACTTAGTTTGGGCCGGATTTTGTTCGAAATTACGTCACATTAGTTCATTCTTCGATTTTGCTTGAAGAATATCGGGGCCTTAAAGCAGTGGTCGGGAACCTATGGTTCGTGAACCACTCGTGGCTCTTTGACAGAAATGACTTGCCAGCTGTCTCCCTTCACTAGCATATTACAGTTATGAAATATAACGTCACTAAAAATCAGTTCCCTGCAGAACATACAATTACAATTCTTTGTTGTATAGCGAATCAAAATGAATGAAAATCAGTTTACAATAATATTACGTGTTCCGACCGAAGCACGTATGCGCAGTGTATGCGGTGCTGTGTTCAAGGCCACGTGTCCACCAAAAGCGCTCTGCTGAAAACGGCCAGCGCTTGAGAGTGCATTTTTTTCAGTTGAGATGCTGTGCTTGCTATGATACGGAATATCCGCAGAATTAATATGGCAGATGCATCGCTAATGAAATGTTTCTCCAAGCCTTATTTTTCATAACAATAATATGGTAGTCCGCAATTCCATCTGGTAAAGACATAAATACTCTGAGACAAGCAATATTAACTTCTCCATTGTTGTTCAGTTCATTCGTAGTACAAGCAGGGTGTGATGGTTGATCGGTATTAGTCCCACCCCTCCTCCACTGTGATTGGTCAGCTGACTAAAAAGTGACAGTGATGAGTGTCGCATTTTGCCCAAAGTTGAACATACTCTCTGCGCGGAGAAAAAGCTTAGCGTGAAAAAGATGCTCAGCGCTCAGCACGCTCCTGGCATTTTAAAAGAAGTGGCGCTCCCATTGAAAACTATTGAAAAAATACACTCTGGAAAAAAGCGCTTTGGTGGACACCCGGCCTAAAGAAGTAAATGTTATTTTTTTTTATAATAGTAAAATATTAGTTTCTTTTAAATTGCATTTTTGAAAAAATAAAACTGTATTAACCAGAATTTTAAAATGTGCTTTGCTCTTTATTCATGCACTTACTCAACATGTGATGCTTCATATTTGTTTATTTTTGAGTTGTACATGGACAAAATTTAAAGTTTTGTTATTTGAATGTTATTGAAAACCTGTTTTTTTATAGTACTAATATATTGTTTTTTCAATGGCTCTTTTGAAAAAATGCATTCTCCAAAAAATTAAAAAATGGCTCTTTGGTGAAAAAAGGTTCCCACCTCCTGGTGTAGAGGGAGAAGAGCAGTGGGGAGAGCACACACCCCTGAGGCGCTCCAGTGCTGATGGTGCGGTTGTTGGATGTGAGTCTTCCCAGCCTCACTAGCTGCTTCTCTGTCAGGAAGCTGATGATCCACTGACAGATGGAGGTGGGAACAGAGAGCTGTGTCAGTTTAATCAGGAGGGTAGCCGGGATACTGGTGTTAAAAACAGAGCTGAAGTCCACAAACAGGATCCTTGCATAAGTCCCTGGATTGTCCAGATGACACATAGCTCCAGTGATCTGTGGAAGATGGTTGACAGTTGGACAGCACAGGTTTTGAGGCAGGCTGGAGAGACACCGTCTGGGCCTTTGGCTTTTCTTATCTTCTGTTTCCTGAAGACTTTGCATACATCATCTTCACAGATCTTAAGTGCAGGCTGAGAGGCAGCAGGGAGGAGGGAGGGGGAGGGTGTTGATGGCTGTGTTGTGAGACGGTCAGAGAGGTGTGGGGTGTGAGACCAGGCTTTTCAAACCTGCAGTAAAACTCATTCAAATTGTTGGCTAAAAGTTGATACTCCACAGTCCCCACTCCTGTAGGTGTCCTCTTTGGCCTGGCGAAGCTGTTTTGCACTGAACAACTGACACTACATCTTCAAACAATTATATTGGTAGTGACAATGTTTTGATGAGAAAATGGACTGATCCAAAATGGTCAAGTCAGGATGACTGGAGTAGTGTGTTTCAAGTAGTGGTACCAGAAGTTTATCGATCTAATATTTTATATCTTGATCATTGTTTGTCTGGCCACTTG
Source organism: Sinocyclocheilus grahami (assembly GCF_001515645.1). Lineage (NCBI taxonomy): Eukaryota > Metazoa > Chordata > Actinopteri > Cypriniformes > Cyprinidae > Sinocyclocheilus > Sinocyclocheilus grahami. The sequence continues at coordinate 128,564 of NW_015506638.1, read as the reverse complement.
GGTATTAGGAAAACCCTGGGCCTGGGGTGAGGTCAGATGTAGCTCAATATTGCAGATCATGTCATGTTTGTCAGGTGACAGAAAAACCTAACCAGTCTATTCCTGCAGCTCCACTACATTCTATTCCTGCCATTGCAGAGCCATTTGCAGAGTCCATTGCAGGACAACATCTCCAGGATGCTATGCTCCATATGACTAGTAAGTAAATTCTCAAATAACTGCTATGATGGCTTTTGTTCTACCCGCTGTTATTGTAAATGAAATTATCACAGATAATAGTTTTGATGTACTCTGCTTGACTGAAACCTGGCTAAAACCAAATGATTATATTGGTCTAAATGAGTCTACTCCACCAAGCTAAGCATGAGCATAAGCATGAGCCCCGTCAGACTGGTCGTGGTGGCGGTTTTGCAACAATATATAGTGATATTCTCAATGTTACTCAGAAAACAGGATACAGGTTTAACTCATTCGAAATACTTCTGCTTAATGTTACACTGTCAGATATGTAAAAGAAATCTATCGTATCTCTTGCTCTGGCTACTGTCTATAGACCACCAGGGCCGTATACAGATTTACTAAAAGAATTTGCAGATTTCCTCTCAGACCTATTGGTTACTGTTGATAAAGTGCTAATTGTCAGAGATTTCATCATTCACATTGATAATACAAATGATGCATTAGGACTTGCGTTTACTGACCTAATAAACTCTTTTGGAGTCAAGCAAAACATCACCGGGCCCACTCATCGTTTAAATCATACGCTAGATATAATTATATAATTATATCGCATGGAATCGATCTTACTGATATAGATATCGTACCTCAAAGTGATGATGTTACTGACCATTTCCTTGTATCGTGCATGCTGCGTATTACCTATATTGCTCACTATATTTATCGTCCGGGCAGAAATATTGTTCCAGCCATCAAAGACAGATTCACAAAAGGCCGAGCGTATCCACAAACTCATAGAAAATAACCAAAACAATCCAAGGTTTTTATTTAGCACAGTGGCTAGATTTAACAAATAACCAGATGACACCAGATCTAAATATTGCCTCACAGTTTAATAGTAATAACTTTATGAATTTCTTCACTGATAAAATAGATAACATCAGAAATACAATAGCAAATGTAGATTATACAGCGTTTAATACTTCAGCTTCATTCATCGCACCTGCAGTGCTTTACAACTAGAGGACAGGAAGAGCTCAATAAACTTATCACTGCATCTAAACCAACAACATGCCTGTTAGATCCTGTACCCACTAAATTACTGAAAGAGTTGTTACCTGTAGCAGAAGAACCGCTTCTCAATATTATTAACTCGTCGTTGTCTTTAGGTCACGTCCCAAAACCATTCAAGCTGGTGGTTATTAAGCCTCTTATTAAGAAAGCACAACTAGATCCTAGTGAACTGGCAAATTACAGACCCATTTCAAATCTTCCGTTTATGTCTAAAATTTTAGAAAAAGTTGTGTCTGCTCAATTGTGCTCCTTCCTGCAAAAAAATTATCTCTATGAAGAATTTCAGTCAGGTTTCAGGCCCCACCATAGCACAGAAACTGCACTTGTTAGTGTGTTAAAAATGTAAAAGATTGGATGACCAATAATTTTCTCCTATTAAATTCTGATAAGAGAGAGATATTACTTATTGGACCAAAAAAACAGTACACAGAATCTCTTGGATTACAATTTGCAACTAGACAGATATACTGTTACTTCCTCTACAGTGAAAAATCTGGGTGTTATATTAGACAGCAATATGAAAATCCTATTTCCCATGTTACAAAAACAGCATTCTTCCATCTTAGAAACATTGCCAAGCTTTGAAACATGCTACCTGTTTCTGATGCAGAAAATCTAGTTAATGCATTCATGACCTCAAGACTGGACTATTGTAATGCACTGCTAGGTGGTTGTTATGTCTCTATTTGTTTCTCTGTTTTTGCCACGGGATGTCAGGATTTACACAAGCTTCAGTCTGGATACAGAACACTTGAGAAGAGATGCTGCAAACCCCTCAGAGGACCTCAGATTATGCCAACCCTGAAACAACATACAGAACTACCAAATTTTGCTATAAGTTTGATTGCATCATATAATAATTGCTGTTAATAGTGTTCAACGTCCGTTTGATTAAGTCATTAACTGATTTTTCAGAACATTTCTGCCATATGTACATAAACTGACAGTCACCACTGATAAGCTACTACTAAATATTGTAGAAACTTAATTTTCTGTAAAGTTGCTTTGCAACGATTTGTATCGTAAAAAGCACTATACAAATAAACTTGAATTTAATTGAATTTGAACATGTATTGGACCTCTACCACGTACCAAGTCAGGCAACCAATATCTTCTCACAATTGTGTGCCACAACACGGTTTCCTGAAGCCGTCCCTTTGTGCAAGGTCACAGCCCCTGCCATTTCTTATTTCTTATTAAGTTCTTCACAATGTTTGGCTTACCAAAAGTTGTTCAGTCAGATCAAGGGACTAACTTTATTTCTCGTCTGTTCTCCCAGGTGTTAAAGCAGTTGTCTATTCAGCATAGCATCTCGTCTGCATATCATCCAGAGTCTCAAGGTGCACTCGAGAGATTCCATCAAACACTAAAGTTTGAGCCATGCCAGGTGGCCTTGGACAATCTGAAAGCGTTGTTGAGCAGTTCTCCTGTTCTGGCAACTCCTGATTTTGACAGACCATTCAAGTTAGCTGTGGATGCTAGTGATTTTGGGGTAGGTGCTGTTCTTCTCCAGGATGATTAATTGGGAACTGAACATCCTGTGTGCTATTTTTCAAATAAATTTTATATCCATCAGAAGCACTATTCTATAATTGAAAAGGAAGCTTTGGTCCTTATTCTTGCTTTTAAACATTTTGAGGTGTATGTCTCATGCAATGTCTCACTTATTGTTTACACTGATCATAATCTTCTAGTGTCCCTTCAAAGCATGAGAAACTCTAATCATCGCTTAATGCGGTGGAGCCTGTTTTTACAGGGTTATGATCTTGCTTTTAACCATATTCGTGGGAAGGATAATGTTTTGGTGGATGCCCTATAAAGGTCGTAAGTGCTTGTTTGTTTATATTTCATATACATGTTGATGTTGCCATAGGTTATCATATAGCAACATTTTAAGGTTGAGGGTGTTATGTCCTGTTGTATGTTTTCTCCTAGTTCCCTGTATTGCCAGTTCTAATTTCTGATTCATTACAGTAGCCTGGCAACTCACCTGTGGCCAACTAGTTAACTGATGACACCTGAAGGGAGCCATTTTTAAATCCAGGTGTAACAGGGCTGACGAGACGTGAGATGTGTGGATCCATCTGCAAGCTTTTATTAGAGAGACGTGGTAAACAGGCAGGGGCAAACAATGGCAAACAGGTATATGGCGGGCAAAGAACAAGAATAGTCCTAGGGCTAGCGTAGGTCACCGATCGGTAGACAGAATCACAGGGGCGAGACGAGAGGGAAAAATCCAGGAAAACAGGCAAAGATCAGATACCGCAAAAACAGGCAAGGCAAAACAAGGAAAACACGGAGACTCGGAAAGGGGTACAGGCTAAACAATACTCAGCAGAGAAAGGTGGTTAGAGTGGGTGTTATATAGTGAGTGAGGTGATTAGAAACAGCTGTGTGCAATGAGTGCAATCAGGGCAGTGTGCAAATCGTGCGAAGAATGATGGGATATGTAGTCCGGGGCGCTATGCAACAGTTTGTGTAGTGTGAGAGTCAATGTAATGGAAAGGGTGACCTCTGGTGGTGAATAAACGGAAGTCCATGGACCGAATTCGTGACACCAGGACATCAGCTCATTCTCTCTCTGATCCTGCTGCTAGCTTGGCAGTAGCTGGGCCTGTTATCATCACAGTCTCCTCTTGTTTTTTCCCTTTTTGTTACTTAATAAACCTTAATAAACGTTTTGTATCTTTGATGTTGCTTCCCCAGAGCCAGGGTTGTAACACAAGGTTTGTCGTTGTTAAATGTTAAATTAGTCCTGGTTGAAACACATGTCCTCACAGAAAACTGATGTAGGATGTCACATTGTCAGTGAGCTCATCTGGATCAGTGGCTGTAGCCTCAAAAACACTCCAATCAGTGCAATTGATGCAGGCTTGTAAAACCCGCTCTGCTTCATTAGTCCATCTCTTTACAGTTATTACTACAGGCTTAGCAGTTTTAAATTTCTGCTTGTAGGCTGGTAGAAGATGAACCAAACAGTGATCAGAGAGTCCCAGAGTCACTCGGGGGACAGAGTGATATGCATCCTTTAAAACTGTGTAACAGTGGTCCAAGTATATTGCTGTCCTTGGTGGGGCATGTGATGTGCTGTCTTGTATTTAGGCAGTTCGCGGGTGAGATTAGCTTTATTAAAATCACAGAGAATGATAATGAAAGATGCCGGGTAACTCTGCACTGTGTGTGATCTGATCAGCCACCTGTTCTAGCGCCAGCTCACACACACGTCAGGAGGAATGTATGCACTCAAGTCAAGTCAAGTCACCTTTATTTGTACAGCGCTTTATACAATATTGATTGTGTCAAAGCAGCTTTACAGTGTCAAACAGGAAAATAGTTTGTCAATAATGCAAGACAATAACAAAGATTCATTTTTCAAGCTAAAGTCAGTTCAGTGATCTTCCAATAGTGTCTGTGCAATCAGTCAGTCAAGCATTCACAACTAAGCAAGCCAAAGGCAACAGTGGCAAGGAACCAAAACTCCATCGGTGACAGAAATGGAGAAAAAACCTTGGGAGAAACCAGGCTCAGTCGGGGGGGCCAGTTCTCCTTTGGCCAGATGAAACCAGCATGGCGTAATTTAATTCCAGGCTGTAACACAGGTGCAGAGGGCTTGTCTGGTTCCCGTGGTCTTGTGCCGATGGTCGTCGAGGTGATGAGGATCTGGGGCAGGGCAGATCTGTCTCTGGGTCGCATCTAGTTGACATGGTTTACGCTGACATTCAGGGCTGTAGAGGTCGTCTCTAGCTGCCGATCCACCATCTGGTCTGGATATGGACTTGATCTGGGTGGCTACAGTGACCATCTGATCTGGATACAGACTGGATCTGTATGGCTATGGTGACTTCGGAATAAGAATGAAAGAGACTAAGATTAGCGTAGATGCCATTTTTCTTGTGATGTAGCAAGTGTTATGGGAAGTGTTCCCTGTTCCGGTTGACCTAATTAATGCAGCCTAACAATCCTTTAATGGATTTGAATGATAGAAATTAGATAGTGTATTATGTGCATGCCAGGTTAAAGAGATGGGTCTTTAATCTAGATTTAAACTGACAGAGTATATCTGCCTTCCGGAAAAAACCTTGGGAGAAACCAGGCTCAGTCGGGGTGCCAGTTCTCATCTGGCCAGACGAAACAGTAGTTCAGTTCCAGGCTGCAGCAAAGTCACATTGTGCAGAGGTCTCAACTGTTTCCTGTGGTCTTGTCCCGGTGGTCGTCTGAGACAAGGTCTTTACTGGGGATCTGTCTCTGGGGCTCCTCTAGCTTGTCTGGTTCCCGTGGTCTTGTGCCGATGGTCGTCGAGGTGATGAGGATCTGGGGCAGGGCAGATCTGTCTCTGGGTCGCATCTAGTTGACATGGTTTACGCTGACATTCAGGGCTGTAGAGGTCGTCTCTAGCTGCCGATCCACCATCTGGTCTGGATATGGACTTGATCTGGGTGGCTACAGTGACCATCTGATCTGGATACAGACTGGATCTGTATGGCTATGGTGACTTCGGAATAAGAATGAAAGAGACTAAGATTAGCGTAGATGCCATTTTTCTTGTGATGTAGCAAGTGTTATGGGAAGTGTTCCCGGTTCCGGTTGACCTAATTAATGCAGCCTAACAATCCTTTAATGGATTTGAATGATAGAAATTAGATAGTGTATTATGTGCATGCCAGGTTAAAGAGATGGGTCTTTAATCTAGATTTAAACTGACAGAGTATATCTGCCTTCCGGAAAAAACCTTGGGAGAAACCAGGCTCAGTCGGGGTGCCAGTTCTCATCTGGCCAGACGAAACAGTAGTTCAGTTCCAGGCTGCAGCAAAGTCACATTGTGCAGAGGTCTCAACTGTTTCCTGTGGTCTTGTCCCGGTGGTCGTCTGAGACAAGGTCTTTACTGGGGATCTGTCTCTGGGGCTCCTCTAGTTGTCCTGGTCTCCGCTGACATTCAGGGCTGTAGAGGTCCTCTCTCGGTGCTGATCCACTATCTGGATACGTACTGGATCCGGGTGACTGCAGAGACCATCTGATCTGGATACAGACTGGATCTGGGGGCTACGGTGATCTCAGAATAAGAGAGAAACAGACTAATATTAGCGTAGATGCCATTCTTCTTACGTAACGAGTACATTTGGTGTTATGGGAAGTGTTCCCGGTTCCGGTTGACCTAATTAATGCAGCCTAAAAATATAGAAATGCGATAGTGTAATATGTGTATGCCAAGTGAAAGAGATGGGTCTTTAATCTAGATTTAAACTGACAGAGTGTGTTTGCCTCCCGAACAACGCTAGGTAGATTGTTCCAGAGTTTGGGCACTAAATAGGAAAAAGATCTGCTGCTCGCAGAGTTTTGAGATCACACTGGACGTGAAGGTCTATAATGAGCTCGCTCAAGTATTGAGGAGCTAAACCATTCAGGGCTTTATAAGCTAATATGGTCGTACTTCCTGATTCTACTAAGAACTCTAGCTGCTGCATTTTGGACCAGCTGGAGTTTGTTTATTAAGCGCACAGAGCAACCACCCAATAAAACATTACAATAATCTAACCTTGAGGTCATGAACACCAGAATAAACTAGGAAAACTCCCACGGCGAATAAAAAGGTTTACAGTTAATATAGAAAGCTTCCAAATTTGAGCAGCACATTTTCTTTAAAACTGTCACATCTGTACACCAGCCTTTGTTGATATAAAAACATAATCCACCGCCTCTCGTTTTCCCCGATGACTTGGTGAGGTGATCCGCTATGAACAGCTGGTAGCCCATTAGAAGAAGCACATCCAGCAGGGGCAGATTTAGTGAATTGGGGGCCCCAGGTAAAATATAGGAATGGAGCCCTATACATTTGCACACATTTACCTAGATCAACCTTGAGGTTCCTTTTTTGTTGTGATGCTTGCTGCTGTACAATGGTACCCCATAGTTGTGTTCAATGTTTCTAAATTTATCATGTACATGTTATAATGGCTTTCTTTCATGTTGTAGACCACGAAATTGATTTACAGTTGAGATACAGGTTTTCACAAAAACAAAATAAATTATATAATGATAAACCTCACTACTGAGCCTTTAAACCTTTTTAAGAAAAGGGATGAGGAGTATAAATTATTGTATTAATTTAAATGGGATTATGTGGGTGTATTTTCGTATTGGTCTGAACAAAAACTGCAGACTGGATTATTGAAAATGCATATTGATTCTCTGCCAGTAGGAGGCGCATTTGGTATGTCAGAAATAGCCACAGTAACAACTGTAAACAAAGCAGCGCTGCACTCATAAACGCTAATTTAACAGATTAAATAAAAATGCCATCTAAACTTTTCTGAAGACAGTCGGTTCGCTTCATTCATTCATATAAAAACTTGAATTAGTGAGAAGAAAAGTGTGGAAAAACAGCCTATATTGACGATGAAAGTCCACTGATGAGTTACCAGCGTAAGCCTATGTGCCTGGGCTCAGCCCAATTGCCTACACTTTCCAAATTCTGTCTAATTCTAAGCTATTATTTTTAGTTATTTTAACTACAAAAATAAATTAAACTGAAAAAAATTATGAAAAGGGAATTATATATTTATACACCTAAGGATTATATCAACCAAAAAAGTAACTGCTTAAGCATCCTCTAATTGGGTCCTTCTCATAAATGAGTAAGCGGCATTTAAAACAATAAACATATACTACGCACTGTTGTTCAATATTTTATTATTAGCTTCAGATGCATGATATTTTTATTTGCTACAAGCAGGATACACAAGAAGCATGTTCAACGCGAACATGCAGACGGTTGGCAACAGTGGCAAGGAACCAAAACTCCATCGGTGACAGAAATGGAGAAAAAACCTTGGGAGAAACCAGGCTCAGTCGGGGGGGCCAGTTCTCCTTTGGCCAGATGAAACCAGCATGGCGTAATTTAATTCCAGGCTGTAACACAGGTGCAGAGGGCTTGTCTGGTTCCCGTGGTCTTGTGCCGATGGTCGTCGAGGTGATGAGGATCTGGGGCAGGGCAGATCTGTCTCTGGGTCGCATCTAGTTGACATGGTTTACGCTGACATTCAGGGCTGTAGAGGTCGTCTCTAGCTGCCGATCCACCATCTGGTCTGGATATGGACTTGATCTGGGTGGCTACAGTGACCATCTGATCTGGATACAGACTGGATCTGTATGGCTATGGTGACTTCGGAATAAGAATGAAAGAGACTAAGATTAGCGTAGATGCCATTTTTCTTGTGATGTAGCAAGTGTTATGGGAAGTGTTCCCGGTTCCGGTTGACCTAATTAATGCAGCCTAACAATCCTTTAATGGATTTGAATGATAGAAATTAGATAGTGTATTATGTGCATGCCAGGTTAAAGAGATGGGTCTTTAATCTAGATTTAAACTGACAGAGTATATCTGCCTTCCGGAAAAAACCTTGGGAGAAACCAGGCTCAGTCGGGGTGCCAGTTCTCATCTGGCCAGACGAAACAGTAGTTCAGTTCCAGGCTGCAGCAAAGTCACATTGTGCAGAGGTCTCAACTGTTTCCTGTGGTCTTGTCCCGGTGGTCGTCTGAGACAAGGTCTTTACTGGGGATCTGTCTCTGGGGCTCCTCTAGTTGTCCTGGTCTCCGCTGACATTCAGGGCTGTAGAGGTCCTCTCTCGGTGCTGATCCACTATCTGGATACGTACTGGATCCGGGTGACTGCAGAGACCATCTGATCTGGATACAGACTGGATCTGGGGGCTACGGTGATCTCAGAATAAGAGAGAAACAGACTAATATTAGCGTAGATGCCATTCTTCTTACGTAACGAGTACATTTGGTGTTATGGGAAGTGTTCCCGGTTCCGGTTGACCTAATTAATGCAGCCTAAAAATATAGAAATGCGATAGTGTAATATGTGTATGCCAAGTGAAAGAGATGGGTCTTTAATCTAGATTTAAACTGACAGAGTGTGTTTGCCTCCCGAACAACGCTAGGTAGATTGTTCCAGAGTTTGGGCACTAAATAGGAAAAAGATCTGCTGCTCGCAGAGTTTTGAGATCACACTGGACGTGAAGGTCTATAATGAGCTCGCTCAAGTATTGAGGAGCTAAACCATTCAGGGCTTTATAAGCTAATATGGTCGTACTTCCTGATTCTACTAAGAACTCTAGCTGCTGCATTTTGGACCAGCTGGAGTTTGTTTATTAAGCGCACAGAGCAACCACCCAATAAAACATTACAATAATCTAACCTTGAGGTCATGAACACCAGAATAAACTAGGAAAACTCCCACGGCGAATAAAAAGGTTTACAGTTAATATAGAAAGCTTCCAAATTTGAGCAGCACATTTTCTTTAAAACTGTCACATCTGTACACCAGCCTTTGTTGATATAAAAACATAATCCACCGCCTCTCGTTTTCCCCGATGACTTGGTGAGGTGATCCGCTATGAACAGCTGGTAGCCCATTAGAAGAAGCACATCCAGCAGGGGCAGATTTAGTGAATTGGGGGCCCCAGGTAAAATATAGGAATGGAGCCCTATACATTTGCACACATTTACCTAGATCAACCTTGAGGTTCCTTTTTTGTTGTGATGCTTGCTGCTGTACAATGGTACCCCATAGTTGTGTTCAATGTTTCTAAATTTATCATGTACATGTTATAATGGCTTTCTTTCATGTTGTAGACCACGAAATTGATTTACAGTTGAGATACAGGTTTTCACAAAAACAAAATAAATTATATAATGATAAACCTCACTACTGAGCCTTTAAACCTTTTTAAGAAAAGGGATGAGGAGTATAAATTATTGTATTAATTTAAATGGGATTATGTGGGTGTATTTTCGTATTGGTCTGAACAAAAACTGCAGACTGGATTATTGAAAATGCATATTGATTCTCTGCCAGTAGGAGGCGCATTTGGTATGTCAGAAATAGCCACAGTAACAACTGTAAACAAAGCAGCGCTGCACTCATAAACGCTAATTTAACAGATTAAATAAAAATGCCATCTAAACTTTTCTGAAGACAGTCGGTTCGCTTCATTCATTCATATAAAAACTTGAATTAGTGAGAAGAAAAGTGTGGAAAAACAGCCTATATTGACGATGAAAGTCCACTGATGAGTTACCAGCGTAAGCCTATGTGCCTGGGCTCAGCCCAATTGCCTACACTTTCCAAATTCTGTCTAATTCTAAGCTATTATTTTTAGTTATTTTAACTACAAAAATAAATTAAACTGAAAAAAATTATGAAAAGGGAATTATATATTTATACACCTAAGGATTATATCAACCAAAAAAGTAACTGCTTAAGCATCCTCTAATTGGGTCCTTCTCATAAATGAGTAAGCGGCATTTAAAACAATAAACATATACTACGCACTGTTGTTCAATATTTTATTATTAGCTTCAGATGCATGATATTTTTATTTGCTACAAGCAGGATACACAAGAAGCATGTTCAACGCGAACATGCAGACGGTTGTCATGGTAATAAACACTGTAAAAAGCAACCAGTCACTTGTCCACGCTTAATGCACATCTCGTATATAAAAAGCATTTAAGGGGGCCCTTGACTTTTGGGGGCCCAAGGTGGTTGCCGACCTTTGCATAATGGGTAAGTCCACCCTTGCTGTCCGGGATGGCTCTGTTTAACCAGGTTTCGAGAAGCAAAGTGCAGCAGAGTTTAAAAAGTCCTTGTTTGTGCAAGTGGCGAGTAGTAGTTTATCTGGTTTATTTGCTAGGGAGTGGAGATTCGCCAGATGTATGCTTGGCAGCGGAGTCCTAAAACCGCGCTGTCAGAATTTCATGAGCGTACCAGCGCGCTTCCCTCATTTGCATCACTTGGAGCACTTGTATAGGATTGTAGCTCCTCCAACGAGGATGTCCAGTAATACGTCTGAATGCTCAAAAGTCGGCAAAAGTTATTTGGTGTGCTATTTCTGATGTCTAGGAGTTCGTCCCTAGTAAAGCTGATCGGGGAAAAAAGTTACTTAAAACAAGACAAACAAACAGAAATAGTAAAAGTACCAATGAGCTACAAACCGAGGCAGCCTTGCGCTACGCCATCTTGTTTGAATAATTTATGTTACTGCCCACAGACAGATTTAAAGTGTTCTGAAGTGTATCTAATTATTTTGGGCATCAAGCTCAGTTTTGGGACCTTGGTATTTATGAAACCCCACCTATAGCGCTGTGTGTATGTGTGCATGTGTCTCCGTCTCTCTCTCTCAGGTGGCTCTGCCTTTATTGAACTTGAGATTTATTTGTTTGTTCCATAATATAATTAGGTTGCTCATCATAGGAGATCAAATTCTTTGTAGGGCATTTATTTGTTACACAAATAACAAGCTAAAGTTTCATTTGCACACATTGAGAAGGGAAATCATCCGCTAATCTTTATTGTGGGGTAAGTTAGTTGACCTTAATCTTTGTCTTGCTGTTTTATTTTTGGTGTGGGAAAGATTAGTTAGTGGAAAAATTGAATTCGATCTGATTGCATTTATGCTAGCTCCAAGCACAGAACAGATTGATTCCTGTAGGATGGATGATTTGTTCAAAATTGCTGATTTATTTAAAATCCTCATTATGCATCTAAGAAAAATGTTTGTGTTATTGCATAAAGAATTGGTGCAGCAACAAATTTTGTCTAATGAGTCAGGATTACTAAATACGCAGGAGGGAGCTGCTTTGTTGGCTGAGGCTGAAGAGAAGCCCTCTTCTGTTTTGTTTTTTCCTGTATGCCCAGCGAACTAATTTTGTGCCTCAAAGCACCCCATTGACATCATCAATCACAAGAATTGGAGAGAGAGACTGAGAAGCTCTGGCTGAAAGAACTAGAGCTGGAACTGGAAAAGAAACACAACTTTGTGAGTTTCACAACCACAATGGTTGTGAGCTCACCAGAGGGTTCCCCTGATTTTCCTTTGTTTGCTTGGCTACCTTCAGGCCCTGTGCCCATTTCTTTAGGTTCCACTTCAATTCCTGAAGTCTTGTACTCCCCTATTTGATGTGAGCAAACATTAATTTGGTGCTTCCCGTTCAAGAATCTGTGGTAGATTGGTACTTTACGACTTTTGAATGTGTCATTGCTACATTGCAATGGTCTAAAGAGATTTGGGCTCTACTATTGCAGTGCGAGCTGTTCAGGTAAGACCAAGAAGCATGTTCTGCATTACCAATAGAGAAAAGTCCAGACTAAGTCAGACTGGTGATCAAAGCAACTGTTCTGCATGCATGAGCTAGTGCCTGAAACTTATAGACAAAGGTTTAGGGCCCATAAAGTTTTAGTTTTCACTAACCAACAAAAATGTGTGGAGTTTGCAAGGGACAAATGGTGTATGGCAAGTAAAGCATTTTTGAAAACTTAAAAGAGATCATTTTATTGTAAGATTTCAAAAGGTGTTAATGAAAAATTAGTGGTACATTTAAATGAACAGAAATTGACATCACAGTCAGCCACCGTACTCGCTGCCAAATTTGTATCGACCCCCAGAAATGTTTATTTTTCCAGTGGTGAGGTTTGACAAAGTACTGAAACACAGGTACTGAAACTCAGGTGAAGGGAGGTAGAGATGGTAATTCCAGATAGCATATAGAGGTGGGGCATATGGAGCGGGCAGATCTACAAAAAGTCAATCTAATGATGGGTAAGTATGTTTTCTACTGCCTGGATGCATGTCATCTGATCACTGATTATGAAGCCTAGAAAAAGAAAAACAAATAGAAAACAAAATCAGTCAAATCTAAAATGATAGGTTTTGTGAATTCTGTTTCAACCATTTCTCCCTCGTCGGGTGATGAACCGTTTATATAATGGATTGGTAAAATCCAGTAGCTAAAGCTGCCTCTTGAGACTTATTCTGGGACATTCTACCTTGGGGTGTGGGCACTGATTGTATGAAAGTTTCAGGGGTCTGCAACCTTCAACATCAAAAGAGGCATTTTGGACCCTTTCCCGCCGAAAAAAATTCACGTGGAGCCACAAAACCTATGAGTGAGGGGGGGGCAGAAGTAAGGGGGGCAGAAATATCAAATTTAATAATAATAATAATATTTATTTTTGTGTGTTTGTCAGTAGCGAGTACAGTAGCAAACTTTTGAACCTTGGCCCTCTCCCCCTAGCCTTGTGGGGGGGAAAACAGACTACCAGCTAGCTTACAGAGTCTAATTCTAAAAGTCATCTTTGACAATTCCACCTTCGAAACAAGAGGCTATTCCAGCCTTAATGCAGTCACATACCGGACGAGAAGTGCAGTGCTGCGCCACACCATGTCTTTAATATTCGAACACATTGTTTTCTACACGTGCACCACCGGCCTCCGTGCTTTGACTACAATCGACCGCACTTTCTCATTCTAAACAAAGCAGCGCTGCACTCATAAACGCTAATTTAACAGATTAAATAAAAATGCCATCTAAACTTTTCTGAAGACAGTCGGTTCGCTTCATTCATTCATATAAAAACTTGAATTAGTGAGAAGAAAAGTGTGGAAAAACAGCCTATATTGACGATGAAAGTCCACTGATGAGTTACCAGCGTAAGCCTATGTGCCTGGGCTCAGCCCAATTGCCTACACTTTCCAAATTCTGTCTAATTCTATTATTTTTAGTTATTTTAACTACAAAAATAAATTAAACTGAAAAAAATTATGAAAAGGGAATTATATATTTATACACCTAAGGATTATATCAACCAAAAAAGTAACTGCTTAAGCATCCTCTAATTGGGTCCTTCTCATAAATGAGTAAGCGGCATTTAAAACAATAAACATATACTACGCACTGTTGTTCAATATTTTATTATTAGCTTCAGATGCATGATATTTTTATTTGCTACAAGCAGGATACACAAGAAGCATGTTCAACGCGAACATGCAGACGGTTGTCATGGTAATAAACACTGTAAAAAGCAACCAGTCACTTGTCCACGCTTAATGCACATCTCGTATATAAAAAGCATTTAAGGGGGCCCTTGACTTTTGGGGGCCCAAGGTGGTTGCCGACCTTTGCATAATGGGTAAGTCCACCCTTGCTGTCCGGGATGGCTCTGTTTAACCAGGTTTCGAGAAGCAAAGTGCAGCAGAGTTTAAAAAGTCCTTGTTTGTGCAAGTGGCGAGTAGTAGTTTATCTGGTTTATTTGCTAGGGAGTGGAGATTCGCCAGATGTATGCTTGGCAGCGGAGTCCTAAAACCGCGCTGTCAGAATTTCATGAGCGTACCAGCGCGCTTCCCTCATTTGCATCACTTGGAGCACTTGTATAGGATTGTAGCTCCTCCAACGAGGATGTCCAGTAATACGTCTGAATGCTCAAAAGTCGGCAAAAGTTATTTGGTGTGCTATTTCTGATGTCTAGGAGTTCGTCCCTAGTAAAGCTGATCGGGGAAAAAAGTTACTTAAAACAAGACAAACAAACAGAAATAGTAAAAGTACCAATGAGCTACAAACCGAGGCAGCCTTGCGCTACGCCATCTTGTTTGAATAATTTATGTTACTGCCCACAGACAGATTTAAAGTGTTCTGAAGTGTATCTAATTATTTTGGGCATCAAGCTCAGTTTTGGGACCTTGGTATTTATGAAACCCCACCTATAGCGCTGTGTGTATGTGTGCATGTGTCTCCGTCTCTCTCTCTCAGGTGGCTCTGCCTTTATTGAACTTGAGATTTATTTGTTTGTTCCATAATATAATTAGGTTGCTCATCATAGGAGATCAAATTCTTTGTAGGGCATTTATTTGTTACACAAATAACAAGCTAAAGTTTCATTTGCACACATTGAGAAGGGAAATCATCCGCTAATCTTTATTGTGGGGTAAGTTAGTTGACCTTAATCTTTGTCTTGCTGTTTTATTTTTGGTGTGGGAAAGATTAGTTAGTGGAAAAATTGAATTCGATCTGATTGCATTTATGCTAGCTCCAAGCACAGAACAGATTGATTCCTGTAGGATGGATGATTTGTTCAAAATTGCTGATTTATTTAAAATCCTCATTATGCATCTAAGAAAAATGTTTGTGTTATTGCATAAAGAATTGGTGCAGCAACAAATTTTGTCTAATGAGTCAGGATTACTAAATACGCAGGAGGGAGCTGCTTTGTTGGCTGAGGCTGAAGAGAAGCCCTCTTCTGTTTTGTTTTTTCCTGTATGCCCAGCGAACTAATTTTGTGCCTCAAAGCACCCCATTGACATCATCAATCACAAGAATTGGAGAGAGAGACTGAGAAGCTCTGGCTGAAAGAACTAGAGCTGGAACTGGAAAAGAAACACAACTTTGTGAGTTTCACAACCACAATGGTTGTGAGCTCACCAGAGGGTTCCCCTGATTTTCCTTTGTTTGCTTGGCTACCTTCAGGCCCTGTGCCCATTTCTTTAGGTTCCACTTCAATTCCTGAAGTCTTGTACTCCCCTATTTGATGTGAGCAAACATTAATTTGGTGCTTCCCGTTCAAGAATCTGTGGTAGATTGGTACTTTACGACTTTTGAATGTGTCATTGCTACATTGCAATGGTCTAAAGAGATTTGGGCTCTACTATTGCAGTGCGAGCTGTTCAGGTAAGACCAAGAAGCATGTTCTGCATTACCAATAGAGAAAAGTCCAGACTAAGTCAGACTGGTGATCAAAGCAACTGTTCTGCATGCATGAGCTAGTGCCTGAAACTTATAGACAAAGGTTTAGGGCCCATAAAGTTTTAGTTTTCACTAACCAACAAAAATGTGTGGAGTTTGCAAGGGACAAATGGTGTATGGCAAGTAAAGCATTTTTGAAAACTTAAAAGAGATCATTTTATTGTAAGATTTCAAAAGGTGTTAATGAAAAATTAGTGGTACATTTAAATGAACAGAAATTGACATCACAGTCAGCCACCGTACTCGCTGCCAAATTTGTATCGACCCCCAGAAATGTTTATTTTTCCAGTGGTGAGGTTTGACAAAGTACTGAAACACAGGTACTGAAACTCAGGTGAAGGGAGGTAGAGATGGTAATTCCAGATAGCATATAGAGGTGGGGCATATGGAGCGGGCAGATCTACAAAAAGTCAATCTAATGATGGGTAAGTATGTTTTCTACTGCCTGGATGCATGTCATCTGATCACTGATTATGAAGCCTAGAAAAAGAAAAACAAATAGAAAACAAAATCAGTCAAATCTAAAATGATAGGTTTTGTGAATTCTGTTTCAACCATTTCTCCCTCGTCGGGTGATGAACCGTTTATATAATGGATTGGTAAAATCCAGTAGCTAAAGCTGCCTCTTGAGACTTATTCTGGGACATTCTACCTTGGGGTGTGGGCACTGATTGTATGAAAGTTTCACAACCTTCAAACCTTCAACATCAAAAGAGGCATTTTGGACCCTTTCCCGCCGAAAAAAATTCACGTGGAGCCACAAAACGAGGGGGGGGGGGGGGGGCAGAAGTAAGGGGGGCAGAAATATCAAATTTAATAATAATAATAATATTTATTTTTGTGTGTTTGTCAGTAGCGAGTACAGTAGCAAACTTTTGAACCTTGGCCCTCTCCCCCTAGCCTTGTGGGGGGGAAAACAGACTACCAGCTAGCTTACAGAGTCTAATTCTAAAAGTCATCTTTGACAATTCCACCTTCGAAACAAGAGGCTATTCCAGCCTTAATGCAGTCACATACCGGACGAGAAGTGCAGTGCTGCGCCACACCATGTCTTTAATATTCGAACACATTGTTTTCTACACGTGCACCACCGGCCTCCGTGCTTTGACTACAATCGACCGCACTTTCTCATTCTGTTTTTTTTTTTTAAATCACTGAACTTTAAACTCATTGACACCACTTGCTCATTCTTGAAGTGAATGTTTGACTGTTTGGAGAGTAGATTAAAGGTTTTGGTTAAAACCAACAAATGTAATGTTTAATTAAGCCAACACATCATCACAGCGCTCACAGCAAAACAACTTAGCGACAGACACTTCATTACAAACAAGCAGTGTTTATATTAAATAATATTATTATTGACACAGCAGCCCAGTAAATGTCCTCACTTACATCGTGACGTGAATAATAGCTAGTTAGTTTATCAGCTGTTACGTCCTTCGACGTAAGTTATTATTTTTATTTATTTGCATTGATATATATTGTATATGTTGTATTGTGTGCTACGGATTGTGCGCAGCTCTCTCTCCCTCTCCCCTTCTAGCAGTGCTTGATTGGGACCAGCTGCAGGAGATTGCGTGGTGAGCCGGAGCGTTTAAATGCTGGGAAGCAAAGCAGCGTTGAAGAGCTTCTGTAGTGTGCGTGTCGTGCTGTTCCGTCCTCTGTCTCCTGCCCCAGACAACAGTTGGTTGTGTAGTGTTGTTAAACGACGGTGTTATTGACTTGCCGTGGAAGATAGTGTGTGTAACCATTCTAAGTGCTGCTGCGGAA
The DNA here is from genome assembly GCF_001515645.1 of Sinocyclocheilus grahami. NCBI lineage: Eukaryota > Metazoa > Chordata > Actinopteri > Cypriniformes > Cyprinidae > Sinocyclocheilus > Sinocyclocheilus grahami. The sequence goes on along the minus strand of NW_015506638.1, from coordinate 110,963 downwards.
ACACCGTTTCATAAACTGCAAGGACTAAGCTATCTCAGAGTCCTCTGTAATCCGATCCTTAAGAGTTTTTGGTTGTTAGCTAGTATTTGTTATTTGTATAATTTATTCGTTATTTGTAAACACCTATTCGTTATTTCTGAAGCAGTAGGTTGGGGATTGCCATTTATTTTGTGAACATCGTTTTCTCCTGTTTTTTGGCCAGAGAGGGAGTTAGGGATGACCTCAGTATTTCTTTTGGGAATTTTTCTTTGTTAGGCAATTTGAACTTCTCTAAACCTTTAGTTAGTTTTTCTTTGGTTTGTTATTTTGGCCTGGATCCCCTTCCGAAGAGATGTGCTTCCAAACATCAATTTAAGATGTAATAAACTTTTTCGTTTGTGAATAAGCCTCTATTGTGGTCATTGTGAGCTGGGACAGGAGAGGAGCTAAATTATTTCTTTAATTTTATTCTTGTCATCGGCCTTACCAACCCTAGACTGGTCGGGTCGTGACACAGCATATATATATTTTTTCGATAGAGATCCCACAGCGGGCGGAACTTGTCATAAAGTTAGTGATAACAAGGTCCGCCCATTTAGAGGAAAGATATGATTGGTCAGTTTTTCTGTCATTTAAAATTACGCTCCCATTTATTTACTATTGCGTGGCCCTCTGTAATTTCACAGCTGGACCACCAATCACAGAGCCGCAAACACTAGGCAGAAACATTCTAATATGGAGAAAATGGGCGTAGTTCATTTAGCGCATTCACTGAATAGGTAGATTTTAGGTAGGTAGTTTATTTCCACAGAAATTGTATTTATTTTATTTAGATGATGATTGTGAAATTATGAATTGCTTAAATAAAATGGGAAATTATGACTTTTTATTAAAAATATTTAAAAGTTAGTCATTTTAAAAAATATTTAAAAATTGTAAATATTGTTTTTACAATAGTTTAGAGGGTACCTAGAGGGCCCTGACGGTTCCCCACTGGTGTTTATGTCTTACTTTTAATTGGCCAATAAATAAAATACACTGCTGGACAATAACCAATCATTTGTATTCTATAATATTTTTGATATATATTTTCCAATATATATCAAATATTGATATCAATATATATCATGACAATTCTATAATTATGATTGGTTTATATTCTGCAAACACTTTTTCCGTTTTTTTTTTAAATCACAGAATAAGGCAGAAAATATATTTTATAGCTTCTGTACTGTAATAAATGCTATGTCAGTTAGCACTGCATCTGTCACACTTTTAGTTGTCTAGGACACTTTGGCTGCGTTCAGCACTGACAAAACTTTTTTTAAACAGAATCGGTGGTGCGTTGAACTCCCTGTTCTGATGACGCAAGAGTTGCAACTATGGCTGCTGAGAATACGACTTTTGAATGTGTCATTGCTACATTGCAATGGTCTAAAGAGATTTGGGCTCTACTATTGCAGTGCGAGCTGTTCAGGTAAGACCAAGAAGCATGTTCTGCATTACCAATAGAGAAAAGTCCAGACTAAGTCAGACTGGTGATCAAAGCAACTGTTCTGCATGCATGAGCTAGTGCCTGAAACTTATAGACAAAGGTTTAGGGCCCATAAAGTTTTAGTTTTCACTAACCAACAAAAATGTGTGGAGTTTGCAAGGGACAAATGGTGTATGGCAAGTAAAGCATTTTTGAAAACTTAAAAGAGATCATTTTATTGTAAGATTTCAAAAGGTGTTAATGAAAAATTAGTGGTACATTTAAATGAACAGAAATTGACATCACAGTCAGCCACCGTACTCGCTGCCAAATTTGTATCGACCCCCAGAAATGTTTATTTTTCCAGTGGTGAGGTTTGACAAAGTACTGAAACACAGGTACTGAAACTCAGGTGAAGGGAGGTAGAGATGGTAATTCCAGATAGCATATAGAGGTGGGGCATATGGAGCGGGCAGATCTACAAAAAGTCAATCTAATGATGGGTAAGTATGTTTTCTACTGCCTGGATGCATGTCATCTGATCACTGATTATGAAGCCTAGAAAAAGAAAAACAAATAGAAAACAAAATCAGTCAAATCTAAAATGATAGGTTTTGTGAATTCTGTTTCAACCATTTCTCCCTCGTCGGGTGATGAACCGTTTATATAATGGATTGGTAAAATCCAGTAGCTAAAGCTGCCTCTTGAGACTTATTCTGGGACATTCTACCTTGGGGTGTGGGCACTGATTGTATGAAAGTTTCAGGGGTCTGCAACCTTCAACATCAAAAGAGGCATTTTGGACCCTTTCCCGCCGAAAAAAATTCACGTGGAGCCACAAAACCTATGAGTGAGGGGGGGGCAGAAGTAAGGGGGGCAGAAATATCAAATTTAATAATAATAATAATATTTATTTTTGTGTGTTTGTCAGTAGCGAGTACAGTAGCAAACTTTTGAACCTTGGCCCTCTCCCCCTAGCCTTGTGGGGGGGAAAACAGACTACCAGCTAGCTTACAGAGTCTAATTCTAAAAGTCATCTTTGACAATTCCACCTTCGAAACAAGAGGCTATTCCAGCCTTAATGCAGTCACATACCGGACGAGAAGTGCAGTGCTGCGCCACACCATGTCTTTAATATTCGAACACATTGTTTTCTACACGTGCACCACCGGCCTCCGTGCTTTGACTACAATCGACCGCACTTTCTCATTCTGTTTTTTTTTTTTAAATCACTGAACTTTAAACTCATTGACACCACTTGCTCATTCTTGAAGTGAATGTTTGACTGTTTGGAGAGTAGATTAAAGGTTTTGGTTAAAACCAACAAATGTAATGTTTAATTAAGCCAACACATCATCACAGCGCTCACAGCAAAACAACTTAGCGACAGACACTTCATTACAAACAAGCAGTGTTTATATTAAATAATATTATTATTGACACAGCAGCCCAGTAAATGTCCTCACTTACATCGTGACGTGAATAATAGCTAGTTAGTTTATCAGCTGTTACGTCCTTCGACGTAAGTTATTATTTTTATTTATTTGCATTGATATATATTGTATATGTTGTATTGTGTGCTACGGATTGTGCGCAGCTCTCTCTCCCTCTCCCCTTCTAGCAGTGCTTGATTGGGACCAGCTGCAGGAGATTGCGTGGTGAGCCGGAGCGTTTAAATGCTGGGAAGCAAAGCAGCGTTGAAGAGCTTCTGTAGTGTGCGTGTCGTGCTGTTCCGTCCTCTGTCTCCTGCCCCAGACAACAGTTGGTTGTGTAGTGTTGTTAAACGACGGTGTTATTGACTTGCCGTGGAAGATAGTGTGTGTAACCATTCTAAGTGCTGCTGCGGAAACACCGTTTCATAAACTGCAAGGACTAAGCTATCTCAGAGTCCTCTGTAATCCGATCCTTAAGAGTTTTTGGTTGTTAGCTAGTATTTGTTATTTGTATAATTTATTCGTTATTTGTAAACACCTATTCGTTATTTCTGAAGCAGTAGGTTGGGGATTGCCATTTATTTTGTGAACATCGTTTTCTCCTGTTTTTTGGCCAGAGAGGGAGTTAGGGATGACCTCAGTATTTCTTTTGGGAATTTTTCTTTGTTAGGCAATTTGAACTTCTCTAAACCTTTAGTTAGTTTTTCTTTGGTTTGTTATTTTGGCCTGGATCCCCTTCCGAAGAGATGTGCTTCCAAACATCAATTTAAGATGTAATAAACTTTTTCGTTTGTGAATAAGCCTCTATTGTGGTCATTGTGAGCTGGGACAGGAGAGGAGCTTCTTTAATTCTTTAATTTTATTCTTGTCATCGGCCTTACCAACCCTAGACTGGTCGGGTCGTGACACAGCATATATATTATAGAGATCCAGAGATCCCACAGCGGGCGGAACTTGTCATAAAGTTAGTGATAACAAGGTCCGCCCATTTAGAGGAAAGATATGATTGGTCAGTTTTTCTGTCATTTAAAATTACGCTCCCATTTATTTACTATTGCGTGGCCCTCTGTAATTTCACAGCTGGACCACCAATCACAGAGCCGCAAACACTAGGCAGAAACATTCTAATATGGAGAAAATGGGCGTAGTTCATTTAGCGCATTCACTGAATAGGTAGATTTTAGGTAGGTAGTTTATTTCCACAGAAATTGTATTTATTTTATTTAGATGATGATTGTGAAATTATGAATTGCTTAAATAAAATGGGAAATTATGACTTTTTATTAAAAATATTTAAAAGTTAGTCATTTTAAAAAATATTTAAAAATTGTAAATATTGTTTTTACAATAGTTTAGAGGGTACCTAGAGGGCCCTGACGGTTCCCCACTGGTGTTTATGTCTTACTTTTAATTGGCCAATAAATAAAATACACTGCTGGACAATAACCAATCATTTGTATTCTATAATATTTTTGATATATATTTTCCAATATATATCAAATATTGATATCAATATATATCATGACAATTCTATAATTATGATTGGTTTATATTCTGCAAACACTTTTTCCGTTTTTTTTTTAAATCACAGAATAAGGCAGAAAATATATTTTATAGCTTCTGTACTGTAATAAATGCTATGTCAGTTAGCACTGCATCTGTCACACTTTTAGTTGTCTAGGACACTTTGGCTGCGTTCAGCACTGACAAAACTTTTTTTAAACAGAATCGGTGGTGCGTTGAACTCCCTGTTCTGATGACGCAAGAGTTGCAACTATGGCTGCTGAGAAGGCCATTCTTTGTGTTCTTTTTGAAGAATTTTCGGAGCCTGATGAAATTGGTATAAATACGTGTTTAATATTGCAAAATACGCTCGATGTTACAGTCACTACCCTTGCCATCCAGAATAAAAGAGAACATCCCAGTCGAGTGAAGGGATTTGTGGAAACTGTGGTTCCTAATTATTGTGATCCAACATTTGCCTCGCATTTCAGGATGAAAAGACAAACATTTCAGGTGAAGGATAATCCACTTCTTACCTCCGAGACGTAGTGGTTTATTCCATGTGTTATGATCTATATGACCTTATTATTTTTATTGTGAGTATTAGGCATATCATTATTGCTGATCACTGTTGTTGTGCTATTATATTGTAATATTTACCATTATATAATCAGAGGAGTAGGCCTATAGAAAAGTTTATGAAAGTGCCACTCCACAATACAATAGCAAAATATATAAATATGTATAGTATTTTTGTTACATTAATCAGTGTCTAGCACACCTTCCTGAAGAAAGAATATGGACCAGAAGACATTGCTTTCTGACTTTAAATTAAGTTTCTCTCCTCTGAGACAGACCATCAGTTGGCTGTTTGATGCTGCCGTGTGTTTTGAGTTTGAGCTCCGTCAAGTTAATTCTTTATCGTCTATTTTTTTATCTTAAAATCAATTTTATACACCATCATTTTCGTTTCTATAACGTGTGAATATATCCCCTATCGTATTCTACAACAAAAACAATCAGAGCGCCTTGTTGTCACTAGTTCTATTTTGATTTCCCGAGTCCGCTATTAGCATATAGCCCGTTAGCATCACCAGCGTGGTTGCCACTAATCTCGCTTACATTGCTAATACTCTATTCACACATATTACCATTGTTTTACTCACTGTTACTTGCTTTAATGGCGGA
>NW_015506638.1:79226-97337 GCF_001515645.1 Sinocyclocheilus grahami | reverse complement strand
GTCACTAGTTCTATTTTGATTTCCCGAGTCCGCTATTAGCATATAGCCCGTTAGCATCACCAGCGTGGTTGCCACTAATCTCGCTTACATTGCTAATACTCTATTTACACACATTACCATTGTTTTACTCACTGTTACTTGCTTTAATGGCGGATGTGTGTCTACCTTTGAGTGCAGGTGAGGACACGTTCGAGCTGCATTTGGTGCAGCTCGAGCTGGAGGCCGTGGAGAAGCAGATCTGCGACCTGGTGGAGAGGCAGACCCAGCTGAGAGAGCGGAGAGCCACGCTAGAAACATCCCAGGCTGACGCTCACAAGTCCGAGGTAAGTATACAGTGTGCTGCTAACTCTCCCACCACCTATACTCCGTGTGTTTCTCTGCACAGGCCCGGAGCACCCAGGACGCGATCTTCCCAGATGTCCTTCACTCCGGCGCCAGGACACCACGGACCCTGGGTGCGCCCGCAGCGAAAGACGCGAGCCAGGCCCCGGGCGACATCCTCTCCCCCTCCGCCGCCTCCGGTCTTCGAGGTCTCCACCCGGAACCGCTTCACTCCCCTCCGCGAGACAGAACGCGACGCTGTGATCATCGGAGACTCCATCGTCCGGCACGTCTGTGCTACGTTAGCTGAAGGATAAAGTGCACACTCACTGTTTCCCTGGTGCACGTGTTCTTGATGTTTCTGCGCAGATACCCGCGATCCTGAAGGGCGACGAGAGCGGTTTATTCCATGTGTTATGATCTATATGACCTTATTATTTTTATTGTGAGTATTAGGCATATCATTATTGCTGATCACTGTTGTTGTGCTATTATATTGTAATATTTACCATTATATAATCAGAGGAGTAGGCCTATAGAAAAGTTTATGAAAGTGCCACTCCACAATACAATAGCAAAATATATAAATATGTATAGTATTTTTGTTACATTAATCAGTGTCTAGCACACCTTCCTGAAGAAAGAATATGGACCAGAAGACATTGCTTTCTGACTTTAAATTAAGTTTCTCTCCTCTGAGACAGACCATCAGTTGGTAAATGATAGAAGTACTTGCGCTGTACAATCTATAAAGACTGTGTCTGTTCCCCGAATAGTGAGGTCAATATATAAATTTAATGCAGGATCTAGAAAAAATCTGATCGTGATTAAACCAGAAAAATGTAAAATAAATGAACAAAATATTACACATCAGATATGCAAAAGAAATCTATCGTATCTCTTGCTCTTGCTCTGATACCACCAGTGCCATATACAGATTTCCTAAAAGAATTTGCAGATTTCCTCTCACAATTGTGCTCCTTCCTGCAAAAAAATGATCTCTATGAAGAATTTCAGTCAGGTTTCAGGCCCCACCATAGCACAGAAACTGCACTTGTTAAAATTACAAATGACTTGCTTCTTGCGTCAGACCAAGGCTGTATCTCATTGCTAGTTTTACTTGATCTTAGTGCTGCGTTCGACACTATAGATCATGACATACTCATAGATCGATTACAAAACTATACAGGTATTCAAGGGCAGGCTTTAAGATGGTTTAGATCCTACCTGTCCGATCGCTAACATTTTGTCATCTCAATTATCACCAGTAAAATATGGAGTGTCGCTAGGTGGTTGTCCTGCATCTTCAATAACCAAGCTACAGGTAGTTCAAAATGCAGCGGCTAGAGTCCTTACCAGGTCAAGAAAATATGATCATATTACACCAATTTTACAGTCTCTGCACTGGCTACTTCGCATTTGGCTCCCAAACTCTGGAATAGCCTTCCTGATAACGTTCGGGGTTCGGACACTCTCTCTCTGTTTAAATCTAGATTAAAGACACATCTCTTTGGCCAAGCATTCAAATAATGCATCTCATAATCTTGTACTGCAGTTATATCTGATCAAATGCACATTATTATTCTTTAGTTTGGGTTAAACAAATAAATTTTGCTTGGTTGGAACAGCAGCTACGCTAATTATGTCTCTATTTGTTTCTCTTTTTTTGCCACTAACTAGGATTTACATAAACTTCAGTCTGGATCCAGAACACCTGAGAAGAGATGATGCCAACCCCTCAGAGGACCTCAGATGATGCCAACCCTGAAACAACATACAGAACTACCACATTTTGCTATAAGTTTGATTGCATCATATAATAATTGCTGTTAATAGTGTTCATCGTCTGTTTGATTACGCCTTTAATTGATTTTTCCGTACATTAACTGACAGTCACCACTGATAAGCTACCACTAAATATTGTAGAAACTTAATTTGCTGTCAAGTTGCTTTGCAACGATTTGTATCGTGAAAAGCACTATACAAATAAACTTGAATTGAATTGCAATTACTTAATGATATTTAGACAGACTTAAAGAAGTTCCAGATCTATACTTGTGCTCTTATTATGTCAGTTATTTTGCCTTTCATGTAAATAAACATGTGCAAACAAAAACTTGCTCTTGTGAATTTATTTTTGATGTTAATTACATTGTGCGAGCTGTCTCTTTAATACCACGTGGTTTATATACATGTTGCTGCTGATTGGGCTGACATTTTTGACACACCCACCAAACAAGAGAAAATGTATCTCAAACACCGATGCACACCGTTTCCAGGAAACATGTCGTTCAAACCGAAAACTGTAGCAAATCGTTGCGCACCGGTTTGAGCTTGAACTTGCCCCTTGTTTCTGTGTTTTCCTGTCTTCTGTTTTGTTTTAGTTCCTGCGTGCCCTTATTTGGTTATGTTCCTGGTCTCGGTTAACCTTATTAGTTTACCTTGATCACCTGTGTTTAGTTAATTATTCTAATCTGTCTATGTATTAAAGTTGCTCCCTTTCTGTCACTTGTTGTTCGGTCACCGTTACACTAAGTATCTGCCTAAGTTTGAGGCCACTATTAAATTTAGAGTTTTCGACTTTCTCTGCTGTGTCATTTGCCTGGCTTCGCAACACAACCCATGACAGATGACCGAACCACGCAAAATGAACTGGGCTGAGGGCAAGCTGTTTAACATCCAGCAGGGTGGCTGGCCTTTGGAGCGACATGTGGAGGAGTTCTTGAGTGTTTTCCATCTGGTGAGCTGGAGCGATTATATGGTTAACGCTTTATTTATTACCTGGAGAATATGTAAAAAAAACACATTGTTGCAATCGTTTATAGTCTTCACGTTTCATCAGTTATGATTTATGCTTGTTATTCAGCTTAGCTACAGCGATAGCTGGATGCATTTTTCCATATTAGGTAATTCCTGACATGTCAATTACTACTATGTCTTGGACTTTCTGCAGCTTTGAGTATAAATGAGACCGACACTGGAGGAGTGAGTTTAGTATCTTGTCTCTTAATTTAAATCTAGATTTATTCACACTGGCCCTTGAAAAAGTCTACGTGCACGCGCTTGCCCGGAAAAAATGCAGGGGAAGAGTTTAGGTTTTATTAAAAGTTGGGGGAACACGTCCCCTGCGTATTGTGTCCATACTACAGGGAGCCACTGCGGAGAGATGAAAGAGTCGCATGCTGCTCTGGAGCTGCGGGTTGCCAACCCCTGCTCCACACTGACTTTTTCTTATGTCAGACAGGATACGTGGATGTGGCTGTGCACACAACTCCTGGTGGATAGTTAATTCATCTTAGAAACACTGGTGGTGAAGTGTTTTCCTAGCCTACTGTGGTAGGAAACCCAGAGGGGGATAGTAGTGATGTCCCTCACAAATGTAAGGTTTTCCCTTCGTGTGTAATAACGTGAGCACAAGCTTGTAAGTTTAACGACATGGTTAATTTGTCAGATTAATTGGGCTGCACCCAATGTGGATGTGAGCAGCCGGCCACTGTGCAAAATGGCAATCTAACATTAGCAGGATACATTGCTACTGCAATGGATAAAAAGCAGAATTGTGACTTTCAACTTCCTTCAGTGCGTAATGTGCTTTGAAAAAGATCTACAAGGATACAAAGTCCACTCCAAAGGGAAATGTATCAGTCAGCACTGTTTCTTAACTAGGGATGGGTATCTTTTTTTTTTTTTTTTTTTCCTCTCGATACTGGTGCCAAGTTGATACTTTTAAAATGGTTCCGGTGCCTGAACAGATACTTATTAAAAAAATAATTACCCAAAAAAATTATGGATTGGCCATTGGCACAATAAACACGATGTCGGTTTCATTCATACTTGATGCCAGATTGCCCTCGCACAGAAAATCCACATATCCAGTCAGAGAATGACCTTCCAGGAAATCGCTTATATGGACAAAGACATCGCTATTATAGCTGTAAACGGAACATGTAAATGTTTTGAATGATAAAACAAAGACAATAAACACTCGACTGCGACAATATAGTTTGTCTGTGTTATTCAAGCCATCTCTGGTATTTGCATAATTGCGTGTTTTTATAATCCATTGCTAATCGACGTATTCTTTTAAAAGTAGCCTATGGAACATATTTTCTGCCTCATTCTGTGACAAGAAGCCACATCAGATCACAAAAGGAAACATTTGACTGGTGTTGTGGCGTAAAAAGGTTATAATGTTCTCTTTTGTTGGACAATTTTAGAAATGTAAATACAAGGGAAGTTTAGCTTTAGGCATTTTAATTTAACAATGCTTAGCTAGCTAACGGTATCTACCTGCTGCCATCAGAGCAAGTGTAATTGCTGCATTCAGGTGCTCCTCGGATGCTCATTTCCAAGTTGTGCTTTTAAGTCGGAATGGGCGGAAGTTGTGGCCTAGAGAGTCGGACTTGTAACCCAAAGGTTGCGAGTTTGAGTCTCGTACTGGCAGGGATTGTAGGTGGGGGGAGTGAATGTACAGTGCTCTCTTCCACCTTCAATACCACGACTGAGGTGCCCTTGAGCAAGGCCCCCTTGCCCAACCCCCCAACTGCTCCACAGGCACCACTGCATAAATGGCTGCCCACTGCTGCGTGTGCGTGTGCGTGCTTGGGATGGGTTAAATGCACCAGAGAATGCACATTCTCTGCACTAATTCCTAGTATGGGTAACCATACTTGGCCACATGTCATGTGAAAACAACATGGACACTCGCGTTACTAAAAAGATGTGTTGGAAACAGTGTCTCCGAAACCGACGCAAGAGCTTTCCGACTTGAGTTCACGTGCATTTTCTCAGTCAATTATTTTTCACGTGCTGCTTCTTGCGTCTGTTTCGGAGAACCAAAGGACCAATATTTCAATCGCTCGCTCCGGCATGGCACCCGAAATGAGGCACCTATCTCTGCATTCTGATTCGGTTCTTGTACATACCGGTTACATGGGTACCGGTGCCATATTGGTACCGGGTTTCGGTACCCAACCCTATTCTAAACTCCATCAAACACCTCAATTATAGTCCTGAGTTTTCTTCCAGGAATGTATGTCACAATATCCCTCACTTAAATAATTCCTGCCCAAGTCAACACACCTTGTGTATCTGACAGTTGACTTTCTGTGGATGCACTTAGTGTCTGTGCCCTCAGAAAGCCATATATCAGAAGTTTAAAATAAGAGTTTAAGTCCCCACACACACACAATTTTATAATAAAGATCAACAATGTCGCGTGATAGAGATGATAATCAAATGTATTTGTTGCTGCTGTAGTAGAGGCACGAGCTGTAAAGGCACAACCGGGGCCTAAAGTTAACACTCGTCAAGCGCCAATGTTTGAAACCGATGGCCAGTAACGTTAAGTCTAATAATGCTTGAACGTGATCTGGTTTACCACACACACACAATTTTATAATAAAGATCAACAATGTCGCGTGATAGAGATGATAATCAAATGTATTTGTTGCTGCTGTAGTAGAGGCACGAGCTGTAAAGGCACAACCGGGGCCTAAAGTTAACACTCGTCAAGCGCCAATGTTTGAAACCGATGGCCAGTAACGTTGTCTAATAATGCTTGAACGTGATCTGGTTTTGCGCAATTATTAAATTGCAGAGATTATGCTGTAATTGTATAAATGTGTAATCTGTTGTGCTTTTTGTTTCAGAGTGAAGTGCTGTGATCATGTGAGCCATTCATGATAACTGCGTTTTCATTGTCTTGGAACAATTTGCAGTAAATGCTGGTCCACGCAAACTCCATCTCTGCAAGTGCTGTGACTTTGAGTCGCTTACAACGTACATTTTAAAAGCACTCCAAATAGCTTCCCAAATGTCAGGGATTCAGCCACGTTCCCAATCACCAGCCTTTTAATCACCCACACCTGTTGCTGCTAATCAACACCTATAAAGCACTTGCACTCCCCCATATCAGTGTCTGGTCTCAAGGTTGCAACAAGGGACTCCTACCTGTTTCTCCTTGCCTGCATGTGATCACGTCTGTGTTCTCTGATTCCCGCAGCTCGTTCGCCATCTTTCAATACAAGAGAGACTCTGGTTACTCCATTTAAGTTCCATTACCAGCATATCTGTACTGTTTATGCTTGCTTTCTCCTGCCGTCTTCATCTTCTGCTCTTCTACATAATAAAGCCCATTGTCACTGCAACTTACCTGATTGTTCCATGTGTATGTGACTGACACCAAGTTTGTAATGAGAATTTATAGATGTTGTCAACAAAAGACATACCTTTGAAAAGAGCCGAATGTCATGTTGTGCCAAAATAAGAGCTCTGTGGTTTGTTTGAAAGCAAAGAAACAACCATGAATTTCTTTCTTCTATAATGTTACAATTTAACTTTTTACAATGTTACTATTTTGAGTTGAAACTCCAATATACATATTCTGAGAACACCGGAGACCATTACATCTTGTTTAAAAAGTGCAAAATAGAACCCCCTAAGGGGATCAATCAGGGTATCTTCCGTCCAATCAATTTTTGTTTTAATATTGAAAAATGAAAAACGGCACATATTTCGTTTTTCAATTATTCAAACAAAACGAAAAATCAAGAATCCGGCTTAATTTTTCGTTTTTCCATTCAGGGATAGAAAACGAATAAACAATTTGAATATTCGATCTCTACATGTGGGCGGGAATGAAACGCCCCTCTCTGCTAATTGGTCAACCAAACATTACAACATAATAATAGTCCTAAAAAAAACATAACCATAATACTCCTCCGCTTCTATTGATTCTTAACATGTTTATTTCTACTACATTTTATCTCTTCATCAAACAGCCAGATTAATGAATGGCTTGACACAAACCATACTGAAGCAGAGCCTTTTGGCCCTAGGCATGCCTGTTTTATTATAATTATCCACCCATTAAATATGTGTGGCAAAGCTGCGCGACGCACTGCAACACGGGGAGAATGTATTGTAGACAAGCGCAGACCACTATTAATTTATCCCTGAATGTAAAAACGAAAAATTAAGCCGGATTCTTGATTTTTCGTTTTGTTTGAATAATTGAAAAACGAAATATGTGCCCGTTTTTCATTTTTCAGATTTCAATATTAAAACAAAAATTGATTGGACGGAAGATACCCTGATTGGGATAGTTCACCCAAAATGAAAATTTGTTGTTAATTTACTAACCCTTGGCCCATTCAAGATGTAGGTGACTTTCTTTAGTAGAACCGTAAAGTTTTTTTTTATTTTATTTTTTTTTAGCTAAAACCATGGTCTTTGGTGATTCATAAAATGCAAGGCAATGGCTACTGCCACTTTGAGAGTCAAAAAAGCAATACAAAATGAATACCTGTGGCTTCTGACAATATATTGAGGTCTTATGAACTGAAACGTTCTGTCAACATTGTGCAAGAAACTGAAAATAACTTTAATCACAAGGACTGTGATTTTACCTAAAAACCCCATCTTAATCTCATTCTTCTAATATTTAGCACAGGGATGACCTGGCAAGGCAGGACATTTCACCAAATCTTGCTGAATGCCATTGCAAGGAGTATTTTGTTAAAGTCTGTCCACATGTTATGACTGTGGACCATGGAAAGCTTTGTGCTCTGCCAATGTAAAAGGTCCACATTTATTTAGTTTCAGTCAGGCAAAGAGAGACTGACCATTAACCCTCAAGTCATTTGTTTGACTTAAAGCTTTAAGGCAGTTATTTCAATGAAAACCAGAGACTTTCGGTCCTGGGTAGGGAGTTGTAATATCAGGAACCATGTATTCACAAAACCGGTTTAAATCAAAACGGTAATTAAACAAGCTAAATCTTCTGAATATATCATTGGTAAATTACTTCCATATGTTGGATGTGTGGGTTTTTGAGCCACAGTTTGTTATCATGGCAAAAGCGTGGTATGGCATAATTCAGCTTTACAGAATTGGATCAGCCTGACAAGGTTGAGGTTTTATGCTGAAATAGCACAATAAAAACTCCAGGTTTGCATTTAAAGAAGACGGAGTGTTCCTATGAGAGCAACGTCATTACTTGTTTACCTTGACTTCGACACTTGCATCATTGCAGGTTGACATATGTTTGAAGTTTATTTTTTGAAGGAAAATTGAAAGGCTGCATTCCACAGCTGCCATGTCATCAAACACCACTGAAATCTGTCTTATAGGATGTAGCCTTCCGATTTAGAAGCACCCTAACTGTAATCTGAAAAAAAGAGAACAAAATATGTGCTTAAACAGATGGGGTTTTTGAGCCACAGTTTGTTATCATGGCAAAAGCGTGGTATGGCATAATTCAGCTTTACAGAATTGGATCAGCCTGACAAGGTTGAGGTTTTATGCTGAAATAGCACAATAAAAACTCCAGGTTTGCATTTAAAGAAGACGGAGTGTTCCTATGAGAGCAACGTCATTACTTGTTTACCTTGACTTCGACACTTGCATCATTGCAGGTTGACATATGTTTGAAGTTTATTTTTTGAAGGAAAATTGAAAGGCTGCATTCCACAGCTGCCATGTCATCAAACACCACTGAAATCTCTTATAGGATGTAGCCTTCCGATTTAGAAGCACCCTAACTGTAATCTGAAAAAAAGAGAACAAAATATGTGCTTAAACAGATCACAGAGTCATTTTTGGGTGAACTATCCCTTTTAATAGCTTTGGATAGACAATACATTTGTATGTAAAAGTTAGTTATACTTAATGTTAACTTAATGTTAAGTTATATTAATTGTTAATATTAACACATGTTCCAGGTTAAATAAACATTACGGACACTTTAAAAAAAAAATTATTAGTATTTTTACATTATCAATGTAATGAATTAATTATTTATTAAAATCAGAATGAGCTTTATTCGCCAAGTCAGACTTGTAACCCGAAGGTTGAGGGTTTGAGTCACAGGACTGGCAGGAGTTGTAGGTGGGGGGAGTGAGAGTCCACCTTCATTACCCATGACTGACGTGCCCTTCAGCAAGGCACCGAACCCCCTATTGCTGCTCCGGGGGGGTGTGCATGTTCACTACTCACTGCTGTCTGTGTGCACTTGGATGGGTTAAATGCAGAGCACAAATTATGAGTATGGGTCGGGACACCATACTTGACCACATGTCGTTTCACTTTATATAACACAAGAAAAAGAAGAAAATATAACATTTACCATAAGTAAAAATTAATAAAAAATAAATAAAATAAAATAAAAAACAATGAAGTAACGCATTAGATCTGACAATTTAGGTACAGGTGTGTGTATTATGTGCTGTATAGCTGTATGAATAAAAATAAAAATGTATTTACATATCACGCCACAAGAGCACTGATTTATGAATTGTTACAAAAAGCAGGCCATACATTGGTGTGTTAGATATTTAAGGTGGAGATGGCCTGAAGATATCACTGTTTTTATGCCTAGATGTTCTAGTACACAGAGATCTGTAGCATCTGCCTGAGGGATAATTGATAAAACTTGATAGTCCATCACCTCTAAGTCTAACTCACAGTATAACATACACAATGATGTTTTCATTTCCACAAGATCATTTAAACTTTTATAACAGTTGTAGTGGTGCTATGCTTTTTTTCAGATTCCTGATTGGCTGATAGACGGAACTTTATGAGTATTTACTGTATCAATTGTTCACTAATAAGACTTTCCAAAAGTTTTGACAAAATACAAAGCTTGTAAATAGGTCTATAATTATCTAATAAAGAAGAGCTGCCCCATTTTAGCAAAAGGAACTACAAATGCAGACTATCAGATCTGTGGAATTTCCTCAGTTGAAAAAGAAAAGATTAAACATATGCCAATAGCAAGTTCCTAGCATGTTACATGGTGGCTCTAGTTAGACATTAGAGATTACTAGGATGTTGTAGCACGTTGTGAGGTGTAATAGTTGTTATAGGCATAGCTACAGTCAGATACTGTTAGACACACACAGACAGTCTAAGTTGCTAAAGTATTTTGGGTGGTTGTTTATTCTTATATTTATTTTGATGAAACCCATATGTGTATTGGTGCCTTACTTGTATGAAAAAGCAATGGCCCCCAATGCACAAATAAAAACAAGGACTCCCAGTGTTGCTCCAGCTGTGTTCCTTGATGAATTTGTGTCTAGTTTTAACAAGAGAAGTTGTGAAGTAGTGAGGTTATAGGGTATGTTCAGGAAAATAAATTTTATTTTAGATATGCTTTGAATTTATGACACTTGCCTATTGCCACACTAAGCTTTGCACTGGTCACAGCCAAGCTGACATCATTGGTCAGAGACACGTTGATACAGAAGGTGCCCAATTATGTTAAGACAACATAATATGTGTGAAAGCAGTAGTGGCTTCTGACCATAAATTTAGGGGGGTCAGATTCTGGGATGTATCGTAGACTCAACTACTAAACTTTTTGGAAAAAAGAAAAGAAAAAGGAGCCGTTTTCAAATTTTTCTACTTTTAATATTAAATCATAAAATGATTGAACGAATGATACATGGATTCTCTTAATTTAGGGTGTGCTGTATTTCTATTTTTCACCACATAGCCAACCTGTCTGCTGAAGCCATGCACTAAATTTCACTCTAACCATCTTACTTTACAATTTTAAATAATCTAGAAACTCAAAAAAATAATTGTTGAATAATGCTGTACACATTTACAAGTTGTGGATTGGAATTGGAACAATTTAGGATTGGTTCAGTTTATAATACAGAGTTCTATGTTTTCAAGTGGATGTATATTTTTGTGGCTGTTTTAAAGCCTGTTTAGGGTTAGTACAGTGGTTGTCAATTCCAGCCATGAGGTTATAGATTAAACATTTTTGACAGTTAAGCCAGCCAGGCCAGTAATGCTGACGTGAAGCCATGTTTGTGTTGGTTGGAATATAAGGATCAAATATAGCTGCAAGCAGCAATTAAGGGGTCAAGCACAATAGAGGCAGAATGAGGAGCAAGCATGGCTGGAAGGAAAAGACCAAAAGCAACGAGTAATTAAAGATATTTTAAGGTGGATTTACTCAAACTGGCTAAAAAAAAATCTATTCAATCATTAGTAATATGACTTATTTAACTTCGTTTAAATTTTTTAAAACTTGCATTTGAATCATCTTGAATCGTCAAGGAATCAGAGGGGGAAAAAAATATTTTGTTTCTAGCCCTGACGGCTCAAAGGTTATTAGCACTAGCGTGAGTGCAAATTTGGACAAGCGGTGGCGCTAGCGGGTTTGAGTTAAGATACTTAAAATTTGGTGTGGTTAACGTTCAGACTGTCCTCTATCTGTGTGCCAAATTTCACAACTTTTTACCATATGGTTCTATGGACTGCCATAGAAGAAGAGGAAGAAAAAGAAGAAGAAGAAGAAGAAGAAGAAAAAGAAGAAGGAGAAGAAGAAAAAGAAGAAGAAGAAGAAAAAGAAGAAGAACAGCAACTTCAATACAAAAATGCAAAAATGTAAAGCATTTCTTTCTTTGAGAACAATGATGCCCAAAAGATCAATATTCAAGTCTAATATTGGCCAAAAAGTAAAGAAAAATAAATAAATAAATACTCACGGACTACTGTAAGAGTTGTAGAGAAGGAGCCATAACGATAAATCATACAGTTTCTTTCTGCCGGCATTTCTGGTGCTTGCCGCTTTGCAATGATTAGAGCAGCCTGGGTTGCTTCAGTTCCTGCCACCTGTTCAGCTCCTAATTCACTCACTGTTGCCTCAGGTATACTAGTTAGGCCTGCAATTAAAGCACCAATGCAAATACATTAAATATATGATACAATTAATTGGTTATGGATTTTTTTAAAGTTATGGCTGTCTATATAATTTTTTTTCACCACTGATGGCTTCGGTTGCCTCGTTGACTCCAGCAGCAGCTTCATTAATTGCTTCTATGTCTTCTGCTACAGGTATAACAGATGCTATGACATCTGTGACCACTGCCTCAGGGGTGTTAATGATTATTGCATCACCAGTCGGTGCCACACTTTCTATAAGTGTCTGAACAGAGGTTGTTTCAACTACAGCAGCAGGGGTTTCTGGGAGAACTGTGGCCGCCAGATTGATTATAATCTCGCCTCCTTCTGGGGCCGTGTCAGCTGCAGGAACTTCTGTCGCAGGTTCAGCCTCAACAGCTGTAGGTGTGGCTAATATGACTGCTGCTGCAGAAGCTGACAATACTACTGCAGTGTCTCCAGCAGCAGTGGGCACCTCCTGAGCAGTATTATCTAATTCTGCCTCTGCGTCAGTTGCTGACACTGCCAAGTCATTGGCAACTACAGTGACATCAGGTGCAACTTCTTCCTCTGCCAAGGGAACAACATCAACCGATTGAGGAGAAACAGTCAGCACAATGTTTTCCACTGATGTTGCTTCATCTGTCAAAAAGGAGAAGGCACCGACTGATAAATCTTTTGGAAATCTCTTCAAAACACTTATTGAACTGAGAATGATATTTTAAATGCCATGAAATATGAGCTTTGAATACAATATGAAATTACACCTGTGACAGGAACAGGGGGTACACCAGTGGCTGCTGGAGTTGGATTGAGCTGACAACCAGTTGAGATAGCTGCCATCAAAACCACCTGTGGCCTGAAGGAACCAGTTGTAAGGTATGTGTGGGTAACAGTGGTTTCCCGAGAAATGAGAGTTCCACTATTGTCACCAAAATCCCAGTTGAAGGTGATGTCTGACCCACTGAGATATTGGCTGGGGTCATGCAAGTTAATGCTGAAGGACACAGCTCTGTTCTGGATAAAGCTTTGGTCACCCTGATTGATGTCACCAACCTGAGATAATATGACTGTAAAAGGAATCTGGTCTAGAGAAGAAGAGGAAGTTTCATTAGGTTCTTGTGGAAATATACAGTACACAGTAAATGACAACATTGGTTTACTCTCCAGTTACACTGAGTACTCTCCAGTTCAGTTCAAGGCAGTGGTTTAATGGCATGAATTCTTACTACAACGTAAGGTAAACAAAATAGGCTTAATGTTTTTTTTCTAAAGAATAGAGATGATAAGGAATCTCTAGATATATGTGCAGTTATCAAACTACTCACCAGTGATGGAGAACTGGGTAGATGCATAACCAAGGGGAACAAACTTGTCTTTGCCACGGCAGTGATAAATCACCAAATCCATGGTGTAAGAACCAAGAGGCATATTGTCTGTTTCAATTGTCAGTAGAGAGGAGGGACCATCAGCCACCTGCCAATATTTTCCTGAAAGAGAGAAACAATGCAAGAGTAACTAAAATTCAGCCACCACAGTTGCCCTAACCCTGTCCCTAACACCAAGCTACACCTAAAATCAAAATGATTTTAAATTAAATGGTTAATAAGAATGTTGAACAAGCCTGCCCAAGTCTAACCCTAAAGTCCTCATAGGTTGTTGATCCAAGAATGTGTCCTACTTGCATATGCTATTCTGTAATGTCTGGACAAATCAGACACATTATTATTTGCTATATTTAACAAATAATCCAACAGACCCCTCACTCAATATCCTGACTGGGTACCTGGATGCCTGTGAACAACCCTCCAGACCACTGGTTACCATAGTAGCCAGGATACCTCAGCCAGATAAGATAGCTTTTATGGCCCAATGGAACTCAGAGTTTTACTCTCACTTAATTCACTTTGAAACAGACACATACTGCCCACAGAAAAGAATGACTTCTCTTTAATTCGTAGGCAAACCTTTCTATGAATGAACATGCATATCCCCAGGAGATTGTGCATATTATTACTGTTTTTGTATATTGTCTTTTGTATTGTATACTACTATTTTGTATTGTATTGTTTATGCATGCCTTATGATAGAATTATTAGATAATGTAAACCTATTGGTACTGTGTTTGATATCAAAATATCCCTTGTTTAGTCCACCATCCACTGGTCACCTCCTTGTTATATTAGTATAATATAGTATAAAGGTACATAAAACTGCCTTATGTACCTTTACCCACTCTGATCAAATGAGCCGTACATTTAACTAAACAAAAGGTTTAGAGGTTTAGTATAAGCTGCAGACCCCATTGTAAAATGGCGCTGATGGTTTTGTGCAGATGGTTAAACGACTCTTTTCATAGCTTCATTACCTGTTTCTGGTTTCATTCATTTGTACTTCCCGTTTTTCCCATGTATGCATGTGTGAGTATGTGTATATGTTTGTTAAACTAGTTTGTGTGTTAGTTTAATTGATAAAACTTTTGTGCATGAATTACACGAGTTTCTGATTCTGTCACAGCTCAATTTAACGAGCCGATCTTGCTAATGCATTAGTACTGTAAGAAAGTTATTTTTTGTGAATTGATATGAAATTACACTGAATGTTCTACAGTTGTGCTACAGTTACGAATGGCAGCTGATATAAATAATTGTAATTAATTTATTAATTTAACTTTTGAGCTAATTTGCTACAAATCCATCTATCCACTAAATGTGTATGTTACTAGGGGAGAGTGTGGTAATTTAAGCCTGTGGGGAAGTTGAGCCACCCCTTGTTTCTAGGCAACTTTAAACAAAATTGGTGATGTGACCACAGATATGTGAAGATACCCTGTGATGGAGAGAGGCCAATGGGATGATTGGTAACTACATTTAAGTTAAAAAAAAGTGATTTTTTAAAAGCCAGTGGCTCACCCCTTCTTTTGATTATAAAGTATTATTTTACTGTATTTCTACATTGTATTTCATTAATTTTAGGCCAAACATTTTTTATTTTGTTATTTGTTTTGAATTTGATTTTAAATTTAAAAAAATTAATAGTTTGTGAAAATAGATTGAAATTTTTATGAAACTGTATTTACCTGCAATATTTATAAGTGGGATGTTGAGTACTATTAGCCTAGTTCTGTACTTGCAGTCCATTCATTCATTCATTTATTCATTATTTTTAATTATTCAATTTGAACTTTATTTTGTTCTGAAAATTTTAAATAATTAAAAACAATGCCTTCAAAGTTGTGAACTGTATCTTTAAATAAAACTTCAAAGAAGTCATCCATCCATTCTATTATCCAGATCTCTTTGTCCTTATTAGGGTCGCAGAGAGCTGGAGCCTAACCAGCATCTTGGTCATCACAAGGCTCACACAGGTTTTAAGAAGTCATTTTTATTGAATTTCTCTTCCTTTGATATAGCACGAGGTGACAATTTTCAGTTTTACTCCATGTGGCTCGACTTACCCTCTCCCTAGGCTCAATTTACCCATCACTGGGGGCAAGTTGTGCCAAGAGACCACTTTTTTTTTTTTTTAGATTAAAAGTGATTATTCCCAAGGATGCACTACATTACCATATTAAATATGTACACATTTAAGTTGGACCCATTACTGTCATGTTCACACTTTAAACACAGAGTAAGTAAAAACCGACTCAACTCACTCAACTCTCCCCTATATAATAGACTAGTCTACAGGTTTAAACTTGCTCTTACCCCATGTTTTCCATACATAGACAAACCGAGGCTTTTTGTTGGAGATCTTAGTGAAGGGTGTCCTGTCAGGAAAGACACCCCATTCTTGAGGTATATTGGACTCAGGGTATACAGTCTGGCCCATAGTATATGATGTACCTAAAAGACACACACACACACACACACACACACAAATTATTTTTTCTTTTATGTGCAGATAACATTCAAATTCATAACATATTTAAAAAAGTGATGTATACATAAAAAATATTTAAACAAAATATAAATAATATATAAATATACTCAATATTGGTTTGTAAATACATTACAAAATTTTTATTGATGGTAGTGCAAGAATAAAATCATATATAATGTAAATGTATTGTATTATGGAATTTTATATAACTAACCATTAATTGTACAGTTTCTTGCCCACACCACGTGTCCATCAGGAAGGACTGTCTGGTTCTGAGGGAAGCGAACATTAATGTTGAAAGTGGCTTTGGCTCCTGTCAGTGTAGGAGAATCACTTCTGACTTCAAATGTCACCTCTCCACCTATGGCAAAAAAGGATTTCCACATAAAAACAAAAGGTCAAGGTATGCACATCCAAAGCGTCTTGGCCAGGTGCAAGATCAAAAAATACATCAAATAATACAAAAAAGATCTGCACACTGTTATTCTCCCTTTATTTAGAAAAAGTTAAAATGGGCAACATTTCAGTCAAAGACTTTCGTCAGGCACACACACACAAAAAAGATTTCCAGACAGTTTAAAAGAGAGGTATAGCATATCTTCTTCCAAAAAAAAAAAAGAGAGAATAAACAATTATCTCAATAAATTATTTCCACTTGTATCATATATAATAATTGTTCTTTCTCCTCATGTCTTTACCTTCATGTATTTTTCTTTTTCATTCTTAGCATTCTTGGGTTTGTATTAGTGTTACAGTAACAATCTATGTATTGTTATTCTTAGAGGTGTCTTATCAAGGGAACCTCAGATTTTTTTATTTAGGTTTAAGTTAAATTAAATTAAAATTAAGTTAGATTAAAAAAAAATTAAAGTTAGAAATTTGATTGCAGTTAAATGTAATAACTTTGCAGTAGAAATGTAAAATATAATAAGTGATCATGTCTGGTTTGATATCAGATGGTGGGTTTTGATATTCTGTAATTCCCAGCATGAGGGCTTCTTTACCAGCAGTACTGTATAGTCATGCTACAATAAGTCAAGTCTTTTAGACAACTAATTAGTTTTATGACTAATTCCTGGGAACTGCATATTTGCCGACAAGGCTAGAGGATAACATTCCCTGTGTAAATAATTACAACATGTTAAAAAGTCAGTGATGGAAAACTACTTGCCTTTTGTCTTAATTGGCCAGTTTGAATAAAAAAGACATCACTATTTCTGTTTAATTTGGTGGAAATATATATATATATATAGATATAAATAATGGCACGCCATTCAGGAAATTATTAATTATATTGAATGAAATTCTGAATATATGGAATGAAACTTGAATATATTGAATGAAAGTCTAAATATATTGAATGAAACTTGAATATATGGAATAAAAGTTTGAATATATTGAATGAAACTTAAATATAGAGAATGACATTTTCAGTGTGGAATTAAAATGCAAATTTGACAGTACTTAATGAATAATAATATAGCTAGTTATATCCTTGTTACCAGAGCAGTAGCTTTCTAATTTGAATGACTTTCAATTCATTGCCTCAAATTTTCCAATACTTTGTTGAACTAGAGAATTTTGGCAATAGCTGGTCATATTCCAAACAATCAAACAGATTGGAGTGTACATACTGTCATCTTGATTTCCATCATCTCAGACATTTCACACAGTACCCATGTTAATTTTGACAGGAAATTTAGTTTTAGTTTTAGTCTTTTGATTAAAATGCCATATAGTTTTAGACATACAGTATTTTAGTCATTTGAATTGTTTAGTTTTAGTCTAGTTTTAGTCAACTAAACATAAGATTTTAGTCAACTAAATATACAGTAGATTTATTTGACTAAAATCTGATGAGTTTGGTTAAATTGTAATGCATTAAGCATTTAAGTATCACACAACTGTTACTTGAATACACGCCAAAACGGACATCTTGGCATAACTGTGTGTGTTTTTGACAATTTAAGTGCAAAAATACAGAAAGTAGAGCTCAATTCAGTACTTGTCAGGGCCTAACGCATACCTTTTTATGGTTCTAGTTAGCTATAATAACCCTGAAACTAGTAAAATCTATTTATTGAATAATATGTGAAATAATGTCCTTAGTCTTTCCTTCCTGTGACTGGAATCCCTGAAACAAGACATACACTGGAACTCTTATTTGCAGGCTCATTCAAGTTCAGATGAGGGAGATAAAATATGCATTCTTACAACTATCTAAAACAT
>NW_015506638.1:73963-79128 GCF_001515645.1 Sinocyclocheilus grahami | reverse complement strand
GCATAAGACTGACATGACACCTTCATAATCATGACATGACACATGTCATGAATATGAAGGAGGTTTTATGCATGTTTATGACAACTGTCATTAAGTGTCATTCGCTCAGTTATGTCATTTTTAATGCAAATATGACATTATTTGACCTAACCCTACCCCTAACCATAGCCCATAACAAAGACATCTCAAACAATGTCATCTTTGCATTAAAAATTACATAACTGAGCGAATGACACTTAATGACAGTTGTCATAAACATGCATAAAAAACCTTCATATTCATGATGTGTCATGTCATAATTATGTAGGTGTCATGCCATGATTATGAAGGTGTCATGTCAGTCTTATGAACACCCCTTCAAGTAAAGTGTAACCATTTATTCATATGCAAACCAAATAGTTTCTCATTCCTTCTTAATTTTTTCCCTTGGAAACTGAAAAAAAAAATCCATGGAGCTCATTGTCTTGTGCTTTAACATTTTTAGAATTCAATTAAATTTGTATGTGTGTATGTGCTCAAATACCTTTCCAACAGTCTCTGTATCTAGGATCTCCATCCCTCCAAACTGGATACATCTGTGAGTTCCATGAACGATAATGTGCAAAGCGTGTTCTGGATTCTAGTAGAATGATGAAAAGAAATAGTAAAGGTCTCCTTTGTGAAAGAGCATTAAAATAAGTTTTCAGTAATGAGTAATTCATTAATAAAGTCAATTTCTTTCTTCAAATCACACAGGTTTTCTTAAAAAACCCATCTACGGGGAAACTCTTGATTTCATGATTTTTCAGTCTCCCAACAGGCCCAGTTATTAGAAATCATTAGATGTGTAAAGTGCATATTTATCTGGATTTAATTCCCTTGCTTCAACACTATTATCAACCCTACAAACACTAAAATGATGAATATTAGAAAAATATATGACTACATGAGATGACAGATTAGATTAATGGTATAATAGATATTTAGACTCTAAATTATATAGAGTATAATATTAAATGTAGAAGGTAGTAGAAGTAAGTAATAGGGTAGTTCAGTTGCTTAAGGTTGGCTTAAGTTTATAAGTGAACAAAGAGAAAAGGTCTACAATGAAAAAAGCAAGAGAATGTGAGGGTTGGCAAATAGAGTCACACGACCTTTACAATCCCACTCAATCCTTTTCATGTGACTTTCAGCTGAGGGTACCACTGTAATCCCCACTGCTGGAATGAGTTAAGATCCCACAGAGTTCTGACATATAGTCAAACTTTCATTTATCTGAATGTTTGTCTATCTGATTGCAATTGATAAGCAATTCTATGTGGTTTATTATGTGTGTTTTAAGATGCATTACATTTACATTTTATTCATTTGGCAAATATTTTTTATCCAAAGCAATACATTTCCAGGAAATCAAAGCCGTGACCGGGTGATGCCAGCACCATTCTTTAACATTTGACATCATGCACCAACACCAACAATAAAATCAAAGACTGGCCAATTATCCTTAAATAGTTAGCCTTAAGCCTCTTTAAAGCATTAATCATACTGGTCATACAACTACTAGTTCTGATGTCAAAGTTTGCCAAGATTGCTCATTAAGGAAAAGACTACATTGGAGGGCTGCAGTATAGTTTTAAACTTGTTCAACTGCTTTTCTACATCTGTTTTCGTGTTGGACTGCCTTGTGGCTATTCATTGGAATACAATTTGTGATAAATTGAACTGTTTAAAGTATTGGTATTTAAAATAATGCAACTCTTTTTCAGCTGTGGATTTAATCCAAAGATTCTAAAAGAAGATAAATAAAGTTTTACAAATCTTGATTAATTATTTACTGTGAGGTATTTCTTTAATGTATCGATTTTATAATAATTTTTTTACAAATTTTGTACAATCAGCGATCCCTATTAATGTTTTTTCTGTATATAAAGTACAGATATACTCACGTGAAAGCGATCCTGATGAGAATGTAAGAATTAGAAAGACAAGAGCCGTCCACATCTTCAGGGTATGCATTGATGACTACAACACCACAGTCACTGATCCAGCTTTTCTTTGAGACCCATGAGGCGTCTTGCTTCAATATCAGCACCCCAAACCAAACCCCCAATGTATGACATCATTGATGTGCATAACAGGTTCCTCCCAGTCCCACACCCTGAAGTAATCTTATAGAGGGCTGTAGTTTAGGAATGTTTTACGAATAAATTGTTACAATGCATCACTTTTATGACTGTTACATGATTTAGCTTTAGCCATTTTACCAGTTTTCTTTCACAATTAATTATCATTATCTGCACTTGTGTGCTTTTGCAACAGGTTTACACAAACTCGTTCAAGCATAATCATTCACTGAATCTAGGAAAAAAATGGAACACATATACTGTTAAGTTTTAGTAACAGAAAAATACACATAATAATAAAGATGGTTAAGCTTAGGCGTACCACTTTACCAGTTCCCATTTTACCTGTTTTTCACTCTAAATGCTAACACACAGTGGTTATAATACTACACACCGCCATAGACATACCCCTGTTTAAAATCTGTATAAAAATTAATCCAAGTAAAATCAAGTCAGATATTTTTCCACCAACAAAATGCATATAACAAATAAACAGAAACGTTTAGGGGGAAAAAACTAATATTACCTGGTAACATAAGTGTGCACACCTTTTTATTATGGGGGATGATACACAAAAAAAATCAGAAAATCAGATCAGATTTTCTCAATCAGAAAAATACAAAAGCTTTCCCAAAACATTATATGTGCCACTGAATATCATGCAAGCCATCATAAACAAGGGGAGACAATGTGACACCACAATGACATTCAAAAAAGAAAGAAAAAGATAAATAGATCATCTGTCAAAAATTGATGGAAAATAATGATAATGAAAACTTATAATGAAAGTCCTCCATTAAAAAATTGAAGATGAAGAGGGTTTTCATTTTTCAGCATGATAATAATCTCAAACACAACAAAGGAATGACTTTATAAGAAGAACATTTTAGAAAAGCCCAGTCAGAGCCCGGACCCAAATCCAATAAAAAAAAAACTTTTGGATTGACTTGAAGAGGGCTATACTCAGAAGATCCCCTGACAATTTGACCAATCTGAAGCTCTGTAAAATGGAAGAGCCATAAAAACCGACAAATCAAGATGTGCTAAGGTGATAGACTCTAATGAAAAAATGCTGTCTGCTTCATTAAGCAAAAGGTGTTTCTACTAAAAAGGGGTATGCTTGTGCAACCACATTATTTTGTATTTTATTTTTCTTTTGTTTTCCTTGGATTATTTTTGTATTGAGATTCTCTTCAGTCAACATCATTGCCAAGTTTTACATTAAATTCACAACTGTAGAAAAATATTATTCTTAATGATGGATTTGTAAATTTGTATCCTGTCTCTGCAGTTCCTCATCTTGTGATCACATGTGGATCCTGTGAGAATAAATGTCTATTCATTATCTACAAATTAGGACAAGAAAGAGGGAGATATTCTTTGAGCATGGCTGTCGGAGAATCGTGCTTGTTGGGTCACATCTGTTAAAATGACCCAGAGCTGCAGTGATGGAGAGTCACAAGATGAGAGTATACGCACAGTCCAGTCAATGATGTTCTTTCATTATTGTTCTTTCTCCTCATGTCTTTACCTTCATGTATTTTTCTTTTTCATTCTTAGCATTCTTGGGTTTGTATTAGTGTTACAGTAACAATCTATGTATTGTTATTCTTAGAGGTGTCTTATCAAGGGAACCTCAGATTTTTTTATTTAGGTTTAAGTTAAATTAAATTAAAATTAAGTTAGATTAAAAAAAATTTAAAGTTAGAAATTTGATTGCAGTTAAATGTAATAACTTTGCAGTAGAATATGTAAAATATAATAAGTGATCATGTCTGGTTTGATATCAGATGGTGGGTTTTGATATTCTGTAATTCCCAGCATGAGGGCTTCTTTACCAGCAGTACTGTATAGTCATGCTACAATAAGTCAAGTCTTTTAGACAACTAATTAGTTTTATGATTAATTCCTGGGAACTGCATATTTGCCGACAAGGCTAGAGGATAACATTCCCTGTGTAAATAATTACAACATGTTAAAAAGTTAGTGATGGAAAACTACTTGCCTTTTGTCTTAATTGGCCAGTTTGAATAAAAAAGACATCACTATTTCTGTTTAATTTGGTGGAAATATATATATATATATAGATATAAATAATGGCACGCCATTCAGGAAATTATTAATTATATTGAATGAAATTCTGAATATATGGAATGAAACTTGAATATATTGAATGAAAGTCTAAATATATTGAATGAAACTTGAATATATGGAATAAAAGTTTGAATATATTGAATGAAACTTAAATATAGAGAATGACATTTTCAGTGTGGAATTAAAATGCAAATTTGACAGTACTTAATGAATAATAATATAGCTAGTTATATCCTTGTTACCAGAGCAGTAGCTTTCTAATTTGAATGACTTTCAATTCATTGCCTCAAATTTTCCAATACTTTGTTGAACTAGAGAATTTTGGCAATAGCTGGTCATATTCCAAACAATCAAACAGATTGGAGTGTACATACTGTCATCTTGATTTCCATCATCTCAGACATTTCACACAGTACCCATGTTAATTTTGACAGGAAATTTAGTTTTAGTTTTAGTCTTTTGATTAAAATGCCATATAGTTTTAGACATACAGTATTTTAGTCATTTGAATTGTTTAGTTTTAGTCTAGTTTTAGTCAACTAAACATAAGATTTTAGTCAACTAAATATACAGTAGATTTATTTGACTAAAATCTGATGAGTTTGGTTAAATTGTAATGCATTAAGCATTTAAGTATCACACAACTGTTACTTGAATACACGCCAAAACGGACATCTTGGCATAACTGTGTGTGTTTTTGACAATTTAAGTGCAAAAATACAGAAAGTAGAGCTCAATTCAGTACTTGTCAGGGCCTAACGCATACCTTTTTATGGTTCTAGTTAGCTATAATAACCCTGAAACTAGTAAAATCTATTTATTGAATAATATGTGAAATAATGTCCTTAGTCTTTCCTTCCTGTGACTGGAATCCCTGAAACAAGACATACACTGGAACTCTTATTTGCAGGCTCATTCAAGTTCAGATGAGGGAGATAAAATATGCATTCTTACAACTATCTAAAACAT
>NW_015506638.1:63574-73939 GCF_001515645.1 Sinocyclocheilus grahami | reverse complement strand
TATTGAATGAAACTTGAATATATGGAATAAAAGTTTGAATATATTGAATGAAACTTAAATATAGAGAATGACATTTTCAGTGTGGAATTAAAATGCAAATTTGACAGTACTTAATGAATAATAATATAGCTAGTTATATCCTTGTTACCAGAGCAGTAGCTTTCTAATTTGAATGACTTTCAATTCATTGCCTCAAATTTTCCAATACTTTGTTGAACTAGAGAATTTTGGCAATAGCTGGTCATATTCCAAACAATCAAACAGATTGGAGTGTACATACTGTCATCTTGATTTCCATCATCTCAGACATTTCACACAGTACCCATGTTAATTTTGACAGGAAATTTAGTTTTAGTTTTAGTCTTTTGATTAAAATGCCATATAGTTTTAGACATACAGTATTTTAGTCATTTGAATTGTTTAGTTTTAGTCTAGTTTTAGTCAACTAAACATAAGATTTTAGTCAACTAAATATACAGTAGATTTATTTGACTAAAATCTGATGAGTTTGGTTAAATTGTAATGCATTAAGCATTTAAGTATCACACAACTGTTACTTGAATACACGCCAAAACGGACATCTTGGCATAACTGTGTGTGTTTTTGACAATTTAAGTGCAAAAATACAGAAAGTAGAGCTCAATTCAGTACTTGTCAGGGCCTAACGCATACCTTTTTATGGTTCTAGTTAGCTATAATAACCCTGAAACTAGTAAAATCTATTTATTGAATAATATGTGAAATAATGTCCTTAGTCTTTCCTTCCTGTGACTGGAATCCCTGAAACAAGACATACACTGGAACTCTTATTTGCAGGCTCATTCAAGTTCAGATGAGGGAGATAAAATATGCATTCTTACAACTATCTAAAACATATTACCATATAAACATTGCAAAGCAAACATTGCTGTAGTTCATCAGCACTATTTCTTATGCAATCGCCTGTCAAAAATGTGTGCTATTCCCTTATTGCGAACCACTCTGTATCAGTCTGAAGCACTGTTGCCCGAGCCTGTAGAACGTGTTACAGCGGCGAGTTTTCCTGCGGTTAGATCAGCACATTACAATTCAGATGTGCGCATCTACCTCACATCAGTTTGTCGTAAAATTACCAGAACTACAGGTAAATTTGCTGTTCACACAAACAACAGTGTTACTTATTTTGCCAGTAAGTTACCATTCACATGTTTCAAAACAACGGTGAACTCTGTAATATCAATCATCCACTTGCCTGATTCAAGTTTCATCCCATATGGGATGAAACTTGAATGGAAGTCAGAATATCTGGAATGAAACTTGAATATCTGGAATGGAAGTCAGAATATATATATATATATATATATATATATATATATATATATATATATATAATATATTCAATCTTTCATTCAATACATTTAAGTTTCATTCCATATATTCAGAATTCCATTCATATATTCATGCTTCCATTCAATATATTCAAATTTCATTCTATAAATTCCGATTTCCATTCCATGTACTCAAACTTCATATTATAAATACCATAAAAATTCCTGAACGGCATGCCATATAGTCCAGGTAATATGTTCACTTTTTCATAAAAGCATGAAACTTGGTATGGTTGCACAGGTTGGGGCCCTGAACATTTTCAGAAATGGAAATGTCATATCTCCTGAACCAAACATAACACAGAAAAGGTGATGTCTACCCCTATGTTTGGATGGTCAAAGATTACAATGATACCATATACAAAAACATAAACTCTTCAGATGAAGAGTTAATCGTGAAATCAGCAATGTGAGAAGGAAATAACAGTATCTGAGCATCATAGTATCACAGCATTTACAAAAGTCCATATTATGGCTATTCATTTTTTCCTTCTTTGATAATTAACTAATATTTTATTCAATAGTACAATAAAAGATTGCTTTAATTAATTATTAATTTGTTAAATGTATATAGCGCTTATGGGTACTCAAAGCACTTTACATTGATCTCCTCAACCACCACCCATGTGCAGCATCCACCTGGATGATGAACACCCCCTACACACCAGCTTAACTAATATTTTATTAAAGATTGTTTTCAAGTATACAATCATTTATTTCAGAGATATAAAAATATAATCTCAAGTAAGTGTATTTTTCCTTACCTCTCAGGCAGAGTCGGGTAGACGGTAGTATGTTTCCAATACATTCTTGTTCTCTCTCAACAATGCTCTAACATCACACGCAGACGGCAACGCAATCTTGCTAAGATGCATCCTATCTGCACCTCTTCTGCTGCATCTCTGTCATTTTCTCTGGGTCTCTGGAATTGTCAGTCAGCTGTAAACAAACTTCATTCTGGCCATTGCTTCTCAGTGTACCCTTAGTATCTTGGACTGAGACCTGGATTCGTCCAGAAGACTCCGCAACCACTGCTGTTCTCTCTAACAACTTCCCTTTCTTTCACACTCTCCATCAGGTTGGAAGGGTACTGGTCTTCTCATTTCTAATAATTGGAAATACTCAACCCACTCTTCCCTATGCAATAGAAATTATTTTGAGTTTCATGCTATCATGGTAACAGCTCCTGTTAAACTCCATATTGTAATGATTTATCGCCTTCCTGGTCAACTGGGCACCTTTATAGAGGAGCTGTATGGGCTGCTGTCCTCATTCTCTGTGGATGGTAGTCCACTTGTAGTCTTTGGTGACTTCGAAATCCATCTGGAGAAGCCTTACACTGCAGACTTCCACTTCCACTCCTAGCTTCATTCGATCTCAAATGGCTTACCACCACAAGCAATAACAAATCAGGCAACCAGCTTGACTTATTTTACACATGCAATTGTATCACAGACAACATTTGGTAAAACCTCTAGACATCTCTGATCATTTCTTTATTACATTTAACCTGCATATTACTACCTGAGTGCCACCAATTCCTCTACCAGTTACTTTTAGGCAAAACCTATGCTCCCTTTCACCCTTCCATCTTTCCTCTGTAGTGTCATTCTCTCTTCCCTCACCCACCCATTTATCATCTCTGGATGTAAATACAGCAACTGACACTTTCTGATCCACTTTAACTTCTTATCAAGACAATATCTGTCTAGACAGGCCAGTGCATACTACCCCTTCTAACCTAAAAAGTTGCCCCATGTATCATCATCTTTACTGTATGTTTGCTGAGCAGTCTTTTGGGTGGCTCACCAATGTACTTTAGTAAATCTACTGTAAAAAATTAAGTAGGCTTGACCAAAATTTTTGTTGGGAGAAGAATTTATTGAAGATGGTAGTGTAGCAGTTCTTCAATAGCGATGTTAGCATGTCTTCCTTCAAGCAATTTTACCCTTGTATGAATCCTATGTTCTCCCAAAGTTCTACCTGAAGACAGAAGGGCTAGAAACAATACTGTTAGGATCTTCCCCCTGGAGATCCTGCAATCTACAAGACGCTCCTGAGAAATGCTGTTCCTTTGTAATTCTAATGGAATGGACCCTTTGGTTCACACCTTTATAGACACAGTTACATTATTTCTTTCACAGAATGACCAACTGAATGTTAACCACTCAGGTTTCAGCAGCGGCCATTCAACTGAGACTGCTTTACTATCAGTCAGTATAGCCCAGCAGATTGTTTCAAAATCATCAGTTCTTATTCTGCTGGATCTATCTGCCACTTTTGACACTGTAAATCATCAGATTCTCCTGCCTACCATCACAGGATCTGCACTCCACTGGTTTGAATTTTATTTCACAGGTAGGTCTTTCAGGGTCTCCTGGGGAGGAGGTATCCAAAGAACATCAACTGGTCACAGGGTTTCCTCAGGGATCAGTTATTGGACCCCTCCTCTTCACCATATACACTACATCACTGGGTCCCATTATACAAGCACATGGTTTCTCCTACCATTGCTATGCTGATGACACACAGCTCTATCATTCATTTCAACCAGACAATCCAGTAGTAGCTGCATGGATCTCAGACTGCCTGGCAAACATCTCGGCATGGATGAAGGAACATCACTTGCAGCTCAACCTGGCAAAGACTGAGCTTCTCGTTTCCCCTGCCACTTCGACTGTACAGCATGATTTCATCATCCTGCTAGGTTCATCAAAAATTATTATTTGGTGACCAGCTGTCCTTCAAGGACCATATTGTAAAGACAGCTCGATCTTGCAGGTTTGCATTGCACAACACCAGGAGGATCAGGCCCTTCCAAACGGAGCATGCTACACAACTTCTTGCCCAGGCCCTTGTCATTTCTAGTCTGGACTATTGCAATGCTCTTCAAGCTGGACTTCCATCATGCTCAAACCTCAAACCTCGACAAATGTTTCAGAATGCAGTGGCACGACTGGTCTTCCATGAGCCCAAAAGGGACCACTTCACACCTCTCTTTATCTCACTGGCTACCGGTTGTGGCTCGCATCAAGTTAAAAACATTGATGTTTGCGTACAGAACAGCCACAGGCTCAGCACCCTCCTACTTCCCCCTCACTCTTACGAATCTACATCCCCTCCAGAAGCCTGAGATCTCTAAGTAAGCGATGTCTTGTGGTAACACCACAGAGAGGCATTTTCGTTCACCTTTCCTGGCTGGTGAAATGATCTTCCCACAATCGCACTAATTAACTAGAACACGTTATCTGACAGCAACACTAATTTAATCCCATACCCGACCCATTTGACATAAAAACTGGGACCCGAACTGCACCTGCATTAAATCTCCTACATGAGGTAGACAAAACCCATTTATTAAAACTTTTATTCAAATTGTGAATAGATTAAATACCGAAAGCAAGCAAAGAGCGCTCCCTTTAATATAATCACTACAGCTTTCAATTAGTGGCAGCGCGATTGGCTACATTGCTCCTCGTGTACTGGACAGAGTCGAAATAGTCTTGGTTATTGGACCTGCAACCCGCCCGTGCTTGTCATCGTCCGGCCCGCACCCACATCACACCCTACACATAAATATTATTCCACCCGTTGCATAAAATATTAGCGATTCACCTGCATGTACCCGCGCGACTTTGGCTTCCCCCTTGTGGACAACATAATAGACAACTCTGGCCCCAGAGAGTGGTTGTAAATTAAGTTTGAAAATGTAATTCTGCATCTTCAGAGATTTCATTGTAATCCTTCTCATAAAGTCACTGAATTAACCATTAACTGTTCACCTGATTGCGTTGCCATCTGCGTGTGATGTTAGAACATTGTTGAGAGAGAACAAGAATGTATTGAAAACACACTACCACCTACCTGACTCTGCCTGAGAGGTAAGGAAAAGTACTTAATGCTTTTATGAAAAAGTGAACATTATTTTCACATATCACCTGGAATAATAACATATATAAATATATTTTATTGTGCACTTTCATTCCATAAGCTTGAAGCACAAGTAAACTGGGTGGACAACATGCTGAAATGTTTGTTCCTCCATGGATTCAACTCTGAATTGTAGTCAGATTTAGCTTGCTGAGACGAGGGCTTAAATCTTAACTTAATTAATTACATTAATCACGTCATTTGTATGGACAATCTCATTCAATCCAGTCACCCTGTTAAACGCTCCACACTCTGCTGTCACACTTAGCCACCGCTTTTCCAGAGCCAATGCAAATAGGTCAAACATCTCAGAAGGAAAGACCCCATCGCTTCAACATAATGCTCTGCCTTTCCTGTATGCAATTTGGTCATTTCATCGCACTTATTTGTCCTGAAACCCACAGAAGGTCGGCAGTGTGATCGGTTCTATTGCACAGCAGTGAAATTATTATCCCCATCACCCTCTCCAGTGATAAAGTAAAATTACATTTATTTGCTTGATTCTAGAGCTGCTGGTAATCTTATAGACCATAAAAATGTACCTGTTGTTTTCTCTGATCCATCATTGCAAGCACAGCAAATTACTCAACCACTCACCCTACAAAACAAATTACTCAACCACCCCCCCTACAAATTGGGGGGGGGGGGGGGGGGACAAATTTCAGGTTTGTTACTTTCAAAGCTATTTCTACTTTTCTAAGAAGTGAACCCTCACAAATCAACACAATCTAATCTACTCTAACTAAGAAGACATTCAGCAAAATCAAAGCCACTCAACCTAAACTGCTCTACTCCGCAAAGAACTAAATAAAACTTGACTTATACAATGTCTACAATTTTATCCATATCCGGGAAGGGGACAAAAATGGAGTTCTCTACCGGAACTATCAGTATCAGGTTCCAAGCTTTCGTTAATGAGGCCTTCACAGACAGCTAAACAAGAGGGTCATAACCTACATTGATAACATTTTGATTTATTCCTCAACATTAGAAAAACACATTAAGCATGTTAAGTTGGTACAGCAGCACATGAAGAAGTGCGAGTTCCACAAAATATCCATTGCTTTCCTTGGATATATACTCAGTTCAGATGGGGTAGCAAGCTGCCCACTACCAACTACAGTAAAAGAACTTCAAATATTTCTAGGATTCTCTAACTTCTACATATGCTTTATCAGAAATTTCAGCATGACCTCTCACATTGATTCTCTGGGGAGCCACTAAGAAGCTTAAGTGGAATGCTGCGGCCAAGGAGGCCTTCAATGAAGTAAAGACGTTATACCAATGCTCATATTCTTCAGCATCCTAACCCGTCTCTACCTTTTGTTTTAGAAGTAGATGCCTCTGATACAGACAAAAGAGCAATACTCTCGCAGCACCATGGCTCTCCGATGAAGTTGCCTTTACCCCAACACCTTTTGTCTCATATAGCCCTAGACTTTATTACAAATCTACCCATTTCTGAAGGAAACACTGTCATACTTATAGTTGTTGATCACTTTTCCAAAGCCTGCCACCTCATTCCAGTATCCAAGTTACCAAAAGACATTGTTTCTGACCAAGGTCCACAGTTCACTTCCTGCCTATGGAAGGCATTCTTCAAATAACTAAATGTCAATGTGAGCCAAACCTCTAGATATCACCCTCAAACAGGAACTCAAGCAGGAACTGGAACAATGTCTAAACTCCTACGGTCATCTAATCACTCCAATTAAAGCTGTTTTTTGCTTTGGGAAATGTATGCCCAGAATTCCCTCCACAAACTCTCTACTGGCACAACTTCCTTTAAATGCATTCTGGGTTTCCAATCTCCATTATTCCCATGGTCTGATGAACCATGAAATGAACCAGCTGTGGATGACTGGATGCATCACAGGAAGACTGTATGGGGTCAAGCACAAACCTCTTCAAATAGCCAAACGTCGCCAAAGTGTCCAGGATGATGTCGTTACCGTTATGTTTCCTTGCTCAAACTTGGTGGTAGCTCGAGGAGGGGTGAGGAGACCCACGATCACCCCCTGATGATTGATGGTGAGGAGGCATTCAGAGTGCACAAACGCTTAGACTTGAGACACTGGGGTTACATTCTGCAATATCTGATGGGAATGTCTAAGAATATCCTGGATCCATCCCTTATTGTGGAATTCCATCAACATCATTCTGACTGTCCTGCTTCCAGAGCTTGAGGTACACCAAGCACAGACAGCTTCCACATGTCAGAAGCTGTCTGGTGGGAGGGGGGGACCTGTCACTGTTTCCCATCAGCCTAATCATCTGTAGACTATTTAAGTACTGAACATCTGTTACAGCTTTACAGATTTAACAATTTACAATCAAATTTAACAGATTTACAATAAAACGGCACATGGATTTTAACACCTCTTGCTACTACATTACATTAGGCTATAATTTACAAAGCCTGGTGCAACTCAAAAGGATGTTTTATTAAAGGATCATGAAACCCCCTGTTTCAGCAGCAGTTAGTTCTCGCCACAGTTTTGAAAAATGCAACAAAAGTGGGTGTAGTGCACTGCATGCTGTGGACTGGAGGGGAAGAGGGGGGACAAACAACAACACAACTCTTCTTGAGTTAAAACGATCAAATCTTCCCATAAATTCATGCTGCAATTCACTATTACGTATAACAAAAGGAACAAATTTATTATACACGGTTTTATACGCTTTTTAGTATAATGGAATAATGACGTCACCTCTTCTCCATATCCTCCATCATCGAATAGACCAGATGAGTGGGCAGTACGGACTTTCAAGGAACTCATGAAAAAAGTTCAGGTGACACAATTACAACAAGGTTGCACAGTGCATTGTTTAGTTACTGCATAACAGGACTGTCACTTGCAAAAATAATGATGGGGAGGAAAGTGCGGTGGACACTAGACAGAATACACCCTGACCTCACCAACAAAATTGAAGCAAAACAACAGGGTCAGAAAGAGCAGCACGATCAACTTGCAAAACCCTGCGATTTTGAGGTGGGAGACACTGTGTACACCTGTACACATTTATAAAATGTGTGAACGCTAAAATCCATGCCAAAGGTCATACTTATAAAAACTTTGATGTTGAATAGGGTCTAAGCAGATGCACACACTTTTCATTTTGGAAATCTAAGCAATTATTTCCGCTTGCCATTCCAAAGTAAAGGATTTCAAAGTTGACTGGTGTTCTAGTGGCACCCAATCCTGGTCCTGGAGAATCCCCAACACTGCACTGCGCACAGCTGAATGTTTCAGATCTCCACCGTGTAAATGCCACCTAATTAATGTCATTAACATATAATAGAGCAGTGTTTCCCAATCCTGGTATTGGAATACACCCAACACTGCACATTTTTTGATGGCTGTCTTATCTAACACACACATTTGAGATCTTGGTGTCTTTACTAATGAGCTGATGAGTTGAATCAGGTGTGTTTGTTTACACAGTAGTGTTGAGGGTACTCCAAGACGAGGACTGGGAATCACTGCTCTATTATACAACCCCAAACCACAAAAAGTTGGTACATTTTGTAAAATGCAATGAAATAAAGAACAAATTTTGATGGCTGCAACACACTCCAAAAAAGTTGGGACAGAGAGACAATAAAAGTGAAAAGGTTACGGAATACCCAAATTAAAACGGTTCACAATAAACAGGTGAACTGGAAATAGGTTAGAGTATCGTGATTGAGTATTAAAAAAAAACATCTCAGTCTTTGCAAGTAAAGCTGGATCATGGCTCGTCACTTTGTGCCAAATTTCATGAGGTGTCAAACAAATCAAAAATCACATTTCTCAAGGCAAAATCACAAAATCTACCATACATAATGTTGTGAAAAGATTCAGGGAATCCAGAGAAATCATATTCTTGTGTAGGGCAAGGCAGGAAACCTCAGGTGAATGTGTGTGAGCTTTGAGCCCTCAGATGGCATTGCATAAGAAATCGTCATGCTAAATATTACGTGTTAAATATAGCCACATCGGCTCAGGAGTACTTCAGAAAACCGCTGTCACTTAACAGTCTGTCACTGCATCAATAAATGTAACTTGAATGTGTGTTACTCAAGGAAAAAGCTATTTGTCAATTCTATGCAGTGATACCATGGGGCTCTCTGGGCCAGAGCTCATCTCAGACAATCAAAAAAAGTGGAAATGTGTGCTGTGGTCAGATGAGTCCACATTTTCATTCGTTTCTGGGAAAAATGGACATCGAGTTCTCAGTCACAAAGACCAAAGGGACCATCCAGACTTTCATCAGCGACAGATGCAAAAGTAAACGTCATGGTACTGGGGTGCAGCAGAGCTAACGGCACGGGTGACTGGCATACTGTATGTGCAAAGGTACCACTGACATGGAGGCATATATTGAAATTGTACAGAGACATATACTGCCATCAAGATGATGTTTTTCATGGGAAGTCCATGGTTATTAGATTAAGACAGTGGGTGTGGATCAAAATGGATACAGGGATTAATTCAGGAGATCACAGGACTTGTGTTCTACAAAGTAGTGCATCGCCATGTTGATCTGTTGACAGCAAAAGGAAGTGCTGCATTCTGAAACTGTCTCTCAAGCACTATCTCAATCGAGCATGGGTGCTCTACCTCATGATACTGATGTGGGGTCAGTGGATTGTGATACTACATTGCAAAAAACACTCAGTACACCGACAATACTTGAGTTGACAGAGTTCTCAAGCTGGATGTCTAATTGTTAAGTATTGCACTCTTATACATTGCATTACGGTATCAGTCAAATTACCTATTGTTCTATTTGAAGGTATTATGGTATGGGAGTGATGACGTATGTTGTTACGTGTTTTACGTCGCTACGTTTTGTACTAGACTAAAAAGCAGAAGTGATGAATAAATGGAGAGCATGCTGAAAAAGTAAGAACTTTGAGCAACGTTTTGTCTTCGTATCTGATTGATGGTGAACTGCGCACTCAAGCTCAACAGGTTATGGGCCCAGTCACGGAAGCAAGCGGGCGTTTTTGAGCAAGATTATACGCGACGTATTACGAGAGGCGGACAGTAACTAAGTACATTTACTTGAGTATTGTACTTAA
>NW_015506638.1:47799-63045 GCF_001515645.1 Sinocyclocheilus grahami | reverse complement strand
TGAAAAGAACAGAAACTACAGATAATGTAATGAAGACCCACACGAGACAAGGACGAGGCCCTCCCAAGTCACATGCTAAAGATAGAAAAGATGAAGATGCCAATGTGACATGTTACAAATGTGGACTGAAAGGACACAAAGCAAGAAAGTGTTACAAGAGGGTGTGGTGCAACCATTGTAAAAATAGTACACATGCAGAATTCCTGTGCAAGAAAAAGGGTGACCAAGATGGTGCTAGAAAGGTTGCAGATGAACGAGACTGTGATCAAGACCACCTCTTCAAAGTCGAACACTCAGAGTATAAAAGACCGCCAGACAACGTAAAGAAGAAAGGCATCATGGTAGACGCTGGCGCGACATCTCACATTGTAAACGACATCAAAAAGTTCAAAAACTTTGACAGCTCTTTTCAACCTGAGACTCACTCAGTGGAACTAGCCGACGGGACAAAGTGCAGCGGAATGGCGCAACAAAGAGGAACAGCTGTGATTTATTTCCTAGATGACACTGGACTACATCACAGAGCACAGCTAAGGAACGCACTATACATGCCTTCATACCCACATGACATTTTCTCAGTAGCAAGGGCAACAAATGGAGGATCAACAATTATCTTTAAAAGAGGGAACAGCCACATGGTTACCAAAGAAGGTAGCAGGTTTGACATCCACGAAAGTGGAAATTTGTATTATTTGCCAACTATTGAAGAAAGTGTTGACAAGTGCAAAGTGTGTCATGATCTACAAACGTGGCATGAAATTCTGGGTCACTGTAACTACGAAGATGTACAAAAGTTACAGGGTGTGGTTAGAGGCATGGAGATAAAAGGAAGCACAGTTAGCAAAAATCGGTTATGTGAAGTGTGTACGAAGGGGAAATTCACTCAGACAAGAAACAGAGAGCCAGACAGAAAGGTAGAGAAACCTTTAGAACAAATTCACACTTATTTGGCCGGCCCAATGCCAACACAGAGCAAAGAAGGGTACAGGTATACACAGTCGTTTACAGACGATTACTCGGGTACTATGTTAGTGTATTTTCTAAAGTCTAAAGCAGACACGGTACAAGCCACAGAAAAGTTCTTGGCAGACATAGCACCTTATGGAGAAGTCAAGTGCATCCGTTCAGATAATGGCACTGAATTTATGAGTCGAGATTTTCAAGCACTGTTAACAAAGAATAAGATTAGACATGAAACGTCTGCACCTTATTCGCCTCACCAGAATGGCACAGCAGAGAGAGGTTGGAGAACACTCTATGACATGAGCAGGTGTTTACTGATAGAAAGCGAGTTACCAGATGAGCTGTGGAACTACGCTATGCAAACATCAGCTTACGTGAGAAACAGGTGCTACTGTAGACGTACAAAGAAAACACCATATGAGTTATTCACAGGCAGAAGGCCAGACGTTTCCAAAATGCAGAAATTTGGATCGACGTGTTTTGTTTACAAACAAGAGAAAGGGAAATTAGACTCTAGATGCGAACAGGGTATTTTCATTGGCTATGATAAAAACAGCCCAGCTTATCTAGTGTACTATCCCAGCACAAAGAAGGTCCAAAAGCATAGGTTGGTGAAGTTCACAACAAGAACAACCAAGGAAAGAGAAACACAAACACCTGGGACGCACACCAGAACTTTGAGCAACGTTTTGTCTTCGTATCTGATTGATGGTGAACTGCGCACTCAAGCTCAACACTAATACATTCCTCAAGAGAAAGGAAGCCAACAGAATATCTCAAATATTTTGTGAAATAAACATTGAGTAACAAAAATAACATTAGTTCAAGGATTAGTAACATTGATTGATCCTGATGGTGGATCAGCACCTAGAGACGACCTCTACAATCTTGAATGTCAGCGGAGATCATGTCAACTAGCCAAACCCTAGAGACAGATCCCCTGTGAAGAACTCATCACCTTGATGGAACCGACTGAGCATGGTTTCTCCCAAGGTTTTTTTTCTCCATTTTTTGTCACCGATGGAGTTTTGGTTCCTTTGGCTTGCTTAGTTGGGGACGCTTGACTGATTGCACAGACACTATTGGAAGAGAGCTGAACTGGATGATGACATCACTGAATAATCAATTAACTGACTTCAGCTGAAAAATTACTCTGTTATTGTCTTCTTGCATTATTGACTAACTATTTTCCTGTTTTGACACTTTAAAGCTGCTTTGACATTCAGTATTGTAAAAAGCTCTATACAAATAAAGGTGACTTGGCTTATATATGTCAAGCTTGGAACTGTTCGGCATTCAAAACGCAACCTTATTGCTCATCACAATTTTGATGTACTGTTAGGTGTCACCCTTATTTACATAAATGTAAATGTTATGTTAGCTAGCATACTAGTTATTCCAAATTCCACTTGTATACTTTAATGCTACTCATGTTATGGCTATGGACTATAGGTTTAACAATATAATTTTGCAGACAATTACAACATACTTATGCTACTTATACCAAAGTGCCAACTTAACAATAGCCCCTGATGGTTCCATTTTCTTTATGCTAGGACAATATCAGCAAGGCTAATACAGTCATAACAACAATGTAAACAATTTGCTTTTGAATTCATGAGACAATGTTTAGATTTAACTAAAATTGAGTTACTTACATAGTTAAACTGAATGCTTGCTACAGTAGCCTAATTATGTTGCTTAAAAAATGGGGAAATGCCAAGCTGACAATGACAGAAGCTGAAATTAAATTTTAGTTGGAGTGGTTGTGAAATCAATTTATTGACATCATATCTAAGCCCTGTAATTTAATTGACCAATCAACAGTTGCAACAGCCGTATAGTGCAATGATCACACTACTTTATACTAGCTAAAATTGGCTTACCGCAACAAAATTATGACAATCAAATACAAATATTTGTCTGTTAAATATATTACAACAAAGCTGATAGTTTCATACAGTAAACTTTATTAACATACAAAAGAGCACAGTCAGTTATCTCATAAGAGCAAAAGGTTTCTCTGTATAAGAATTATACAGTGAACACTGAGCCAAAGCATATAGAAATGTGAGATAAAGAGCAATTATTGTTTTACAGACACTGAAGTGAGAATGCTGGTGTATCAACAAGTTTCTTCTAGTTATCTTCCTCTTCATCACTTAACACTCTCTTATATCTGCGCTTAGCTGGGGCAGCAGGACTCTTGTGGTCTGAATCGATGCTTCTTTCAAAGTTATTCCTGGGTAAAGGATCCACATCTGAAATATCTGTGGAAGAGAAAAGAAAAGAAAGTCTTCTAGATAAATTTAGGAATTCACAGCACTTTAATCAATATCCTTCAGCATCATACACTGATTATAAAACATATCTACAGTTACCAATCAACTACTTCTTAAAATTTCACAAAGACCTTAAATGACTCATCTTAAACGGTTTAAAAGTATTAAAATTAAAAAATGTCCAATCCAGTTACTATATTTTTTTCCATTGTAGGATACCAAGTGAACGTCTCGGGTTACTTATGTAACCATGGTTCCCTGAGTAGGGAACGAGACACTGCGTCCTCTAGGTTTCTTGCCATGCTGCGGACGCAAGCTTCAGACGAAGAAGTGAACGATGTGTAGCTCCCGGCACCGATTTATACTGTAGTCGCACCGGTAGTGACGTCATGGCTGTCGCCGGCCAACGAGTTGGTGTTTTTTCAATGTATGCTTCAGATACGAGTCACGACGAGGCGTTCCCCATAGCGACCCCTAGAGGACGCAGTTCGAAGTTCCCATGAAAGGGAACGTCTCGGGTTACTTATGTAACCATGGTTCCCTGAGTAGGGAACGAGACACTGCGTCCTCTAGGTTTCTTGCCATGCTGCGGACGCAAGCTTCAGACGAAGAAGTGAACGATGTGTAGCTCCCGGCACCGATTTATACTGTAGTCGCACCGGTAGTGACGTCATGGCTGTCGCCGGCCAACGAGTTGGTGTTTTTTCAATGTATGCTTCAGATACGAGTCACGACGAGGCGTTCCCCATAGCGACCCCTAGAGGACGCAGTTCGAAGTTCCCATGAAAGGGAACGTCTCGGGTTACTTATGTAACCATGGTTCCCTGAGTAGGGAACGAGACACTGCGTCCTCTAGGTTTCTTGCCATGCTGCGGACGCAAGCTTCAGACGAAGAAGTGAACGATGTGTAGCTCCCGGCACCGATTTATACTGTAGTCGCACCGGTAGTGACGTCATGGCTGTCGCCGGCCAACGAGTTGGTGTTTTTTCAATGTATGCTTCAGATACGAGTCACGACGAGGCGTTCCCCATAGCGACCCCTAGAGGACGCAGTTCGAAGTTCCCATGAAAGGGAACAGGCAGTATAAGCTTACTAGCATAAAAGCCCTGCACTCAACACACAGAAAATAAACTTTCCTCTTTGAGCCATAATTCTTTGGCATCAGTGACTCTCGGATTATACTAAACTGCTACTCCTTTGTCCTTAAAGCAGTTTGAAATTAGGCAGGTGCAAAGGACAATTGTAAAGATAACACCAACTGGTAACATCCAAGTCTGCCACATCCTGACTGTCACACAAAAACTTATTTCACCCAAAACTATTCTGTAATTATTTAGTCACCCTCATGTCATTCCAAACCCATAAACAAATGCCCCTTCATTCATTCAAATCTACACCCCATATCACAAAGACAAAGCAAACAAATATCTACTTTGCGAATCAAGCTTTATTCTCCACGCCACTCTGCCAGACTACTCCACTGGACTGGTTTCTTATGACATTTTTTTCTGGTTGGGTCAGCAGTAAGCAGTAAATATAATATATAGCATAATATAAAGAATAAAGCTCAATTTGGTGGGCAGAGTTAGTGTAAATACCCTTGGTGT
This sequence comes from Sinocyclocheilus grahami, assembly GCF_001515645.1. NCBI lineage: Eukaryota > Metazoa > Chordata > Actinopteri > Cypriniformes > Cyprinidae > Sinocyclocheilus > Sinocyclocheilus grahami. Next base: position 58,192 of record NW_015506638.1, on the reverse strand, counting down.
TGATTAGAGATCAACCGATATGTCGATTTACCGATATTTTTCCCGATATTTAAGCATTTTACAATAATCGGATATCGGTTTTGTAATATTGGATTCACCGATATAAACGCCGCCATCTTGTCTTGTGGATGTTTTGAGAATTGCGCGCAGGATCACCACTGCAGCGCATCTGAGGGGAAACAAGACAACAACAACGGCGTGCCCGAGTACTTGATTTACTGTAGTTAGTAGCCATTAATGCACAATTTAGATGTATTACATAAATATGCAGTTTATGCAGCTTGGCTCGAAGAAACAGAGACAAACTCACGGAGTCACGTAAAATAATCCGTTAAGTCCTGTCCCAATAAAGACGTAACTTTGCGTGAATTAAATAATATGCAGCCATGAATGTGTGCATGTTGGAAATAAAAGTGCTCAATTTAATTCGCTCTCTGTTGTCTATATGCTCATCGTCTCATGAAGTCGGAGTCAAGTAGGCTAAGATAATCCGTCAAATCCTCTCCCAATAAAGACATAAATTTGCATTAATTAAATAATACAGCCATGAATGAGCGCATGTTGGAAATAAAAACGCTAAATTTAATTCTCTGTCTGTTGTCTATGCTCATCATTAGTCTCGTTAAGCCGCTTTCATATTGCTGTTCACTCACTGGTTTGATGCTCAGGAAATGCTCCAGCACGGCCACCGCATGTAACTTTTAACAAGATTCACTTGTTTAAAACACCCTAAATTGTATTAACATTTACTATACAACCATTATTTCGCTAATAAACATCTAAATAGATACAACTCTATGGAAATTAATTATTTATCATCTCCACGAGCGATCGCAGTTTGAATATAGTTCTGTGTAAATGCATAGATAAACTGCGCTGTCAGCAGGCATTTCATAATCTAGACCAGTGTTTCCCAACCGGGTTGCCGTCTGTCGAGAGCAGGGGTGCCGTGTAAAAAAATCCTTTTTTAATATTTTTAAATTGCTAAAATGTTCAAAAAAGCAGCTATTATATAATATCCATTTCTGATGTCGCCAATAATTAGATGCACTGAAATTCCAGCCGCCGAAAGTTCACCGCTCAGGATTCACTTTCACGTGGTGTGACGCTCTGCGTATTATCCCGCTCTATGTCTCCTATGTCTGCTAACCGTTATGCTCACGTGTCCTCTGATAATAATAGCTTTCTAGGATTAAACATTATTTGGATAATTGGTAAAAAAAAAATTAAAAAAAATCTCTTAACCCTACTGTTGTGTGTTAGACCTACCTAAAAAACTAAAAAGCAATTCATTTAATTTGTAGGCCTAGCGTGATTTTTTAAATTTGTGCTATCATTAGTAATTTCTTTATTTGTTCTTATTTTATTATTAACTGCTTAGCTTCCTTGTCATTTTTTATTCAATTCAAAGTTTTAAATCAAGCTTGTGCTACTGCAACAATTACCCAACTGTAAAATCAAAAATACAATGAGTGAGCAAAACTTTGTTTAATTACCATTATAACTAGCTATCTCACAATGTTTACATATGAATAAAAGCCTACATTAAAATCTGTCATATAAATTGGCATTTTCATTAGAAATTAGCCTACTGATTGCCACCATTGATGGACAATTTTTTTTAATAATATTAAAAATATCTGTATGACAGTATATTCTGCAGTTCTTCCCTGCTGTACCGAATATCTATACTTTTCAAAGTATCATATCGAAGTTAGAAATTCAAATATTGTGACAAAATTAATTTTGTAGGGTGCCACAAATTTGTTAAAATTTCCAAAGGGTGCCGCGACTAAAGAAAGGTTGGGAAACACTGATCTAGAACGACAAAACCATTATTAGTAATTGGTAATTATTAATTCTCATATAACATGCCAGTTGAGAAATGCAATAAAATACGATGTTTTGTTTGTAATATTTCAATATTCCAGAGAATATTATTCAGTGAGTTAACATTATCCATTTAATTATTAGCCTATTAAACATCTTATAAACCTACTAAAACTGTAGTTTAAAATGAAGTTATGACTCCTTTCCTTTATTTTCTCCATTTGAAAACATTAGACCTTCTACATTTATTTTGCTTATTGTTAATATTAGTGTTGCTGCTTTAAATAAAAAGTTTTTTTTATTGTTGTAATGTGAAGATTAAATTTAAGATGAAAGACTGTTAATTTTCAACACTTTTTAAGATGACTGAAAGGAGGAAAAACCAAAGTGAAGTATGGACTTACTTCACTCAGTCATTTATTTACTTTATAACAGTAAATAAATATCGGTTCTGCATATCGGTTATCAGGCACATAAACATGCAAATAATTGGTATCGGTTATAAAATATCAATATCGGTCGATCACTAGTGTTAATGTAGTTTTGTGGTTAAACAATATTTGTATGCTGTCTAACTTCAACAAGGATGTCAGGCTTTCTGTATTCTGCCTTCAGATCTTTTCAACTTCTTTGGCTGTACAGATTCTCTCATTGTCTCTGCTGGTAAAGCACATTAGCTGCCACCTCTGTATTTATGCTAGAAGCATAGTGTTTTTTGGTGATGCAAAGAGCAAAAAATTGACAATGGATCACACTTATTATCATGCTTTTCCAGCTAAAACAATGGGAGAATCAGTACCTATACAGTAGAAGCCAAAAAAGTCTGAAGCCAGAAGACCGAATGATCGACAAAGACCGGAAATGATAGAGCACACACAAGGAGAAAATCCTAGTAGTAATGACCAAGTTACTTCTTGGCTTTCTGTACCAGCAGCTGGTTTACCATTTTGTTGGTCTAAATCAAGACCCAAGGCCCCAAATGCTCCACCCGAAAATGACCTTTGTAACATTTTACTACAAATTGCACAGCAGTACTAAATAGAATTGAGTGACATTTAAAATCTGTATTTACTTTACTTTGAAAAACATACACAGAATTTTTATTTTACAAAAACAGTAGAAAAATATTTACATCTAACATCAGCCATTTAGTCAGTGGCGGTTCTCCTTATTTGGTGCCATAAGCAAAATTAGACATAAGGACTGTCTTGACTCCTCTATTAAATTTGAGTACTCTATTATGAAAAATACTCAACTGATATTTGCCCGTCAATTAACCGGCAAAATACTGTAAGTGGTGCATTCCATGGATGAGAATCGATGAAAAGCATGATTAGACCGTTTTCTAAGGCTGCACAAATATTAAAATCATTTAAAAATCAAAATAAAGCAGAGTGCTATTGTGAATTCACAAAGGCTGTGATTCAATAAAATAAATGTATGCTCTGCGGGTTTAATATGATTTACTGTACATGTACTCATTACTTGGTAGGGGCTCCTTTTGCTTTAATTACTGCCTCAATTTGGCGTGGCATGGAGGTGATCAGTTTGTGGCACTGGTGAGGTGGTATGGAAGCCCAGGTTTCTTTGACAGTGGCCTTCAGCTCATCTGCATTTTTTGGTCTCTTGTTTCTCATTTTCCTCTTGACAATACTCCATAGATTCTCTATGGGGTTCAGGTCTGGTGAGTTTGCTGGCCAGTCAAGCACACCAACACCATGGTAATTTAACCAACTTTTGGTGCTTTTGGCAGTGTGGGCAGGTGGGCATCCTGCTGGAAAATGAAATCAGCATCTTCAAAAAGCTGGTCAGCAGAAGGAAGCATGAAGTGCTCAAATTTCTTGACAAACGGGTGCAGTGAGGTTGGTTTTCAAAAAACACAATGGACCAACACCAGCAGATGACATTGCACCCCAAATCATCACAGACTGTGGAAACTTAACACTGGACTTCAAGCAACTTGGGCTATGAGCTTCTCCACCCTTCCTCCAGACTCTAGGACCTTGGTTTCCAAATGAAATACAAAACTTGCTCTCATCTGAAAAGAGGACTTTGGACCACTGGGCAACAGTCCAGTTCTTCTCCTTAGCCCAGGTAAGACGCCTCTGACGTTGTCTGTGGTTCAGGAGTGGCTTAACAAGAGAATACGACAACTGTAGTCAAATTCCTTGACACATCTGAGTGTGGTGGCTCTTGATGCCTTGACCCCATGCCTTTGAAGGCTCAGGAAACCTTTGCAGGTGTTTTGAGTTGATTAGCTGATTGGCATGTCACCACATTCTAATTTGTTGAGATAGTGAATTGGTGGGGTTTTGTTAAATGTGAGCCAAAATCATCACAATTAAAAGAACCAAAGACTTAAACTACTTCAGTCTGTGTGTACTGAATTTATTTAATACACAAGTTTCACAATTTGAGTTGAATTACTGAAATAAATTAACTTTTCCACGACATTCTAATTTATTGAGATGCACCTGTATATGCATGTAGGTTATGAGCATTTCAGAGTGACTCCATTCACAGTAAATGCTGCTCCACACAAACAGTTATTATTTACATACATGGACCATCTTAAACTCCATCTTTGCATATGCTGTGAGTCTGAGTGGCTTATAACGTTCAGCTGGGAACAATGTGCACCATTCTATCAGATTTACAAGGTAAATCGTTTATAAACCTGCACCAACACAGAAGAATACATTATCTTTCTAAATATGCTAAATGTGCATCACAATTTCAAAATAAAAGTTTAAATCTTCCTTCTGAGTTTGCATGTTTTGATGTCCACATGTTTTTGTTCAAGAAATGATAGTGGCTGTAGCATTTCTATCATAAAGTGGCAAGATATTAAAGATTAAGTGGACATTGGAATTAAATGTTTAGTCAATATTAAACAAGGATTAGATCACGCTGTAAAGTGTAAAAACTATCGTCAGGCCGTTGGCACCCTCTGCAGACAATTGATATAATACATAATGTACATGAGCTATGATTATATTATTTTATTACATTATGTATTTTAACAGTTTTTTTCAATAAAACGATATAATCTTTTGCTTTTGATATTTTATTTGAACCAATTGTTATTTCCTCATTGCCACTATATATGTATTTTAAGTCATTTTAAAGTCTATTTTTCGCTTTGGTCTATTTTTATTACCAAAAAAAAAAAGTGCCTTTCAAAAATGTGCTCTCTACATTTTTCTTGAAAATAAACTGTCTCAAATGAACTATAAAGAAAAGAAGACAGTTGTGTCTGAAAGCGGTGTGTGGCTGCCTATATTTTCAATTCCAGGATCCGCCACTGCTTGTAGTTTGCGTATTTGCACAATGCACTTTTTTCTCGCTCTTTTAAGTGAAGAAAAAGAAGACAGTTGTGTCTGAAAGCGGTGTGTGGCTGCCTATATTTTCAATTCCAGGATCCGCCACAGTTTGCGTATTTGCACAATGCACTTTTTTTCTCGCTCTTTTAAGTGAAGAGTTTATTTCACTTGCAAACTAGTGATCTATGGATACAATGACTTTACTGAGGTAAATGCAGCGTTACATGTTCACAAGCTGCTTTATTGTCTTTCCATGGTTGCACGATACATTTCAATAATTTGTACAGAATCTTTCAACATACCTTATGAAGTTCATTCCCGTTTATTTCATACAATAAACAGTAGCAAATTAGAAAAGGTGATCATTCACACTGCCGTTTAAACTGAGGCAACTAAAAAGTTTTAAGCTTTGCAAAACTTTCAAGTATTGCATTTCCTCTCTCATGTTTTCTGTTTTTGAGCGCTGCTTGGATATGTGCACTTTGTGGTTTTCTTTCCATTTATTCAGACCGGTAGTAAATGAGGTCAAACTGAGTCATCAATTGAGTTAAAACCAACCGACGCATGGTATGCATGGTGTTTAACCGCTACTGGTCTCTACTCACTATTATCAGTGTAATTTACATGAATCTCAGAGACTATCGTGCTGAACCACGTCAATAGATGGAAGTGGTAACAGAAGTTCTAAAATTCTAGATGAGCTTTTAAGATATTGTTCATTACCTCTCTGATCATCATCATCATCCAACACTCTTCTTCTCTTCTTTGATATTTTCTCCTCTATATGATCACTGAAACCCAAATAATCAAAATCACATTTACTAGAAATGTGAAGAAAGTCATGTTTAGCTTGAACCTTCTGAAATTTGTCACTAAAGGAGTACATCAATACTGGTACTAACCTTTGTTCCACAGTATCAGAACTGCCCTCACATGATGGAGGATCTTATAAAGACAGAAAAAAACTTAAAATCGTTTAATTGGTCATTACCAAACAAGTATGTAGTTAAAATAGTTCACATGGTCAAATATATTTTCAATAATATAGCTACAAGCAGCAATTATGAGGCAAAGCACACCAATGCCATAACATTTAATTTAAAAAATAGCATTCCGGTAATGATTTTAGAAAATTCAAAAATAGTAGTGAAATTTCTATATGGTAGAAACTGAAACCATATTAGTGAATTCGACTTGGCATGAACTATTGATAATAGATAATTGCATTTATACCTCCAGTGCTTGGCCTCTAATAAAATGATCAATATTGGCATCACCAAATATGTTGCATACTTACACTTTGAGTTAGAAGAGGTGCATTTCCTCTGGCGTGACAACAGCAAAGCTCTCAGTGCTTGAGCTCTCATCTCTTGATTATCTTTATCCTCCATCTCAACAGTCAGACTGTTCTCCTTGTTTCCCTCAGAGTCCCCTTCAGCTGCAGTCTCCTCAACCAAGTCAAGAGATGCTGCTACTGACCTCAGCTGATGCACGCTCAGACTGGAAGAAATTCTCCAGAAAGATTCCTGATGAATGACACATTGGATGAGATGATAGCTTATAGTGTCTTCAAATAATCACTATTATAGGAATAAGGAAGCTTCTGAAACTCAAACCAAACCTGTCCGTCTGTGGGTGCACGGATCCCAACTGTGCGTAGAAGTTTTTGGAAAGTCTTGTTCTCCATGGCATCCTCATTCTCCTCTGTCAGAGGAACCAGTGCCACAGCATGAGAAACACCTGGAGAAAGAGAGGCCATATTTTAAATTGAACTATTTTTGCATCTGATGAAAAGTGGTTTTGCCTGTGCAAAATATGCCAGAATGAGGTTAGGGTGTTTTGGGTGGTTTCTAGGGCTTTTCTACAGATGCAGTAATTGTGGATATGTTTTGAAGAGAAACAGATCATGCTGTATCAAACAACATTAGGCAGTAAAAAAAAGACATGATCAGTAGGGGGCTGTTGTGTTTTCTTTGTTTCATTTGTTAATGGTCTTCTCAACCCTGTCCTGGAGATCCCCAACCACTGCACATATTGCATGTCTCTCTCGTGGGACACACCAAATAGAAATCTAGTTCTGTTAGATGAGGTAGAAATACAAAATGTGCAGTGGTGGGGGTCCTCAGGGCAGGTTTCAGAAGCACTGGTTTAGGGAGTTCGTTCAAGACAAAGGGTAGACTTATATACTGTATATTCACACTCACAGTGTGCTGTATCACTTCTTAAAGGGATAGTTCACCCCAAAACTAAAATGTTTATCTGCTTACCCCCAGGGCATCCAAGATGTAGGTGACTTACTTTCTTCAGTAGAACACAAATTATGATTTTTAAGTCCAGCCGTTGCAGTCTATCGGTCGTATAATGCATGGCAATGGTAACAAAATCTATGAGAGTAAAAAAAACATGCACAGACAAATCCAAATTAAACCCTGCGGCTCGTGACGACACATTGATGTCCTAAGACACGAAATGATCGGTTTGTGCGAGAAACCGAACAGTATTTATATAATTTTTTTACCTCTAATACACCACTATGTCCAACTGTCGGCATCCGGTGCGTGAGGTGTGTGGATTACTTTCTCTCGCGTGAACTGATTCGGGAGTGGTGACTTTTCACGTATTCCCAACTTCTGAGCCTGCGCGCCCGAAGTTATGGTTGATTGCTCTTCGGCTGGATATCAACACACCCATTAACGTAAACTACGCCAGAACACGTACACACCTCACGCATCGGATGCCGTGCGCACACTCAAGGAAGTTGGACATACAACAAAAAAAAACACTGTTCATCTCACTTGGTGCAGTATGCATTTGTGTTATGGTTAAACTAAGTTTTAACAAAGCATATGGATGATCTTTTTTGAGGAAGAAAACAAAGTATCAAATAGACAGTGTCAACTTCCACTAATGCACAGTGCAGGCTTTGCTGTCTTGTGTCTGTCAGTGCGTTGTTTTGCAACAAACAGACTAAAATTGATAAGCATTTGGTGGAATTCCCTTTTAAATGTAGCTGTTGTGTCATGTTATATGAATATATAAATACATTATGAATATTATGGATTTATAGATTCATTTATGGTTTGAGCTTCTTCCTGTGTGATCAGCCTCACTGCTTTCATTAGAAGCTTTAGGCAAACAGGCTCTATTACATTAATTTCCAATGGATTCGACATTATGCAAATATAACAAACTGAAATCATTGTACTTGTTTTTATTTTGCAAACAGTATGTAAATAATAGTGAATAATTTTCCTTATTCTAAAGTGTTATCGTATTGGTTAACAAATAGCATTCTTCAATACCACATTAATACCCCCCTCATCTTTATTGTTAATTTTCTAATAAAATAACACTTTTTACATTAAGTGGAAAGTTTTCATTCATATTATTGATTTGGAATACTATTGGCAAATCAATATGTTTATCAGCTAGATTTTCCAGTTTGAGCATTTGGGATCTTCAAGATCTATTATCGGTATTGCACAACTTTTACTTCACAGCAGTTGCTGAAATGGCAAATCCATTACTTAAAAGGGGGGTCTACAAACTTTTGGCTATATGGTGTATATTATCATTACAATTTTTATTTTATTTCCACTTTCTTTCTAATTAGCAGAGATTACGTTGCTGTATTGTTTATTGTAAGTTTAATTTGTTTTGCTTTAGGAGTGGATGACATATGAAAACATTTTTATATTTGGGGGAAAATATGACAAAACTTGGCTTAGGACTGAAATTGCATGTAATTAGGGCCCAAACACTGAAAGCGTGCAGTTGTGAAAGTGCATGTAGTAAACCTTTAAGCTCTCTTCCTAGGAGATTCATGTGATCATAAACGCAATGCTGAACAGATTTTTGGAATTTCAAATGGTTTCACCATAGCAAGGCAATATGGCTACATTCACACTATGAGCCTTAGTGCTCAATTCCGATTTTTTTTGTATAGCTGTTCACATTTTTGTTTTAAATGTGGCCAACATCAGATTTCCAGTGTGAACAGATCATGGTTCTGAACTGACCCGTATGCGCAAAAGAAAGATTTTCAGATTTTCACAACAAAATCCACCCAATTCTCTCTCAAAACTAGTCCAAAATTAGCCCAATCATGTTCAGGGAGGTAAACATCGCATTAGTGTGGTCACTAACCCACAAAGTTGAAAAACATCCTGTGGCAACAGATGAAAAAGTAGCCCAATTCCACGGAGAAAATGTGGATTTGGCAACACTTGCGCAGCTCACCGTCATACGGAAGTAAACACGGAGGATAAAGTAAGCGATTATGCGCTTATTTATAGTGTGATCTGCTGCAGAAGCCAGCGAAATTATGCACAAGCAATATGAAAAAATAAAGACAAGGATGTGACAAAAGAAAGCAGAGTTTTGACACTTTTATGATACGAGCCCTCATGTTTTGCTTGTAGAGTTGTCACTGTAATACAGATGAGTTCTGACACACTGTACTTCCACTGATTACTTTTCGTTACGGTCTTGATAACCTTGGGTGTGTAAAATATTTGAAGTGTCTCCCGTAAGTGTGGAATTATGACGAATGTTGATCTAGAGTGACGTAAAAGCCGCATGAAACCCGACATGACCGTTTACACTGCGGTCACATTGCAAAACATCTGACATGGATCGGATTTAGTGCCACATATGGAAGTGGCACAAATCAGAATTCAAAAGATCAGATTCCATGCGGTTTGTGCTGTTCACACTGACAAAAACAGATCTGAGTCACATGTGAGCAAAAAAAAAAAAATCAGATTTGGGCCACATTTGCCTGCAGTGTGAACGTAGCCTATGTACCCTGGGACCACAAAAGCAGTCTTAAGTCGCTGGGTTATATTTGTAGCAATAGCCAAAAATACATTGTATGGGTCAAAATTATTGTTTTTTTCTTTTATGCCAAAAATCATTAGGATATTAAGTAAAGATAATGTTCCATGAAGATATTTTGTAAATTTCCTACTGTAAATATATTAAAACTTAATTTTTGATTAGTACTATCATTGCTAAGAACTAGGGATGCACCGATATGAAAATTTTGGCCGATACGATAATCCTTTATTTTTGAAAGCCGATAACCGATATGTTGGCCGATAAATCTATATCCAAATTTTTATATACTTTTTGAGAGCCTGATTACAAAAAAGGTCTCATCATTAAAAACCACATCCTGAACCCTTCAACATAAGCAGCCTAGTTTGAACGGTGTATGTTTTAAAAATAATTTTACTCTC
>NW_015506638.1:43302-44775 GCF_001515645.1 Sinocyclocheilus grahami | reverse complement strand
GCTACTTCAGACATTTATTAGGCATGATGTGCTAAATATGATTTGGAGAAATAATACACAAGACTATAGGCTATTGCTGAGCTGTTGGCTACACTTGCACTCAGGAATAGTTTGACTCTTGACTGGTCAATTAAGTGAGGTAACGCTGAATCGCATGATAGGCTAATCGACCAATACAGGCAAGGAAATGAGCAGAACGAATTCACGGTACGCTCTAGCTGCCATCAAACGGAGCTCCGGTGGAATTGAAAGTAAACTCGCGCATCGCCTATGGCCTAAAGTTTACCACGTTCGTATCATTTTAATGTTCGTAAACTTTTGGACAGAAGCCACAAACTTACCCACATTTGTCGGAAATCCTGTAATCCTGTTAACTCTTCCTCCCATGCGGACCATGCGTGACCTAGACAATCTTATATCTGACATGAGAACCATTAGGAGATAGCAACGCATACGAGAATTTAATCCACACAAGATGTTTTTATCGTTTTGCTACTGATAGAATTACATGGGGAAATTATATCTCTGTTTCCTTTAGAATCATAGTTTAACGTTCGTAACCGCTTGGACAGAAGGTGTAACGAACGTTAGTAAATGTTTCCATTGCATCGTGGTGGATTAAAGGAATTATACTTTCAGTGTTAGTAGTAGTATTTTGTAGAAGACACACCAAAATAAATATTATGCGCCAAAATTCAGGATTTTATTAAAGGAAATGAAAGAAATGACTTAGGAAAAATCCAGATGCACTGATGTCCCACCCTGACATCCGCAATTTCTGGGGACGGAAATAAAATAAAGTCTCATTACACGATAATGCCAAGGCTTAGTGGGATAAAATTAACTTTATTATTTCTTACATCTATCTTAAACAAAATAGTGAACTAAAAATAAAAAAAATGACAACAACTGGGTATTATTCGATCTATATTGTTCATTACACCCCTTGTGGACAGAAACTGTGGAATCGCTCTGATCCTCTCTGCCACTCGCTGAACAGAGCAGATGCAGAGAGAGGTGTGTGCGAAGCGGGAAAGAGAGACCTCGCGCAGCAGTACCGGCTGGTCTCAGAAACTAAATAGGTTTGGCCTAGGGATGTCAACGATTAATCGATGATCGATTAATTGTCGATAAGCGATGCAATTGATTAAAGCTATCGATGGTCGATTAAGCCGTTTATAATTTTGGGCTGTGTGCGGCTCATGCGCAAAACACGTGCGAGCGGCTGTGAGTGACGGTGACGGCATATAAATGCATCATCATTCACTCAATGTACAAATTAAGCTTTTAATGTGATTTAAACTTTAAAAGTACATTATAATAGAAACAAAAAGTTATTCAACATGGAATGCAATAGAAATGTAGTAACAGTCATTTCCCCAGATAATTGTTTCATATTTGAAACAATTAGGTGAAGGTTGCAGGGCTGCAGGACACTGCGGGGGAAGGATTCATTCCTACAACTTGTTAATT
>NW_015506638.1:41522-42422 GCF_001515645.1 Sinocyclocheilus grahami | reverse complement strand
GTTTAGTGGCTTTTGCACATCCTGTCATGCCGGTGACTGCATGCTGCTGCAATAGATGCATTTAGCTGCATTAAAGTTAACGATTAATCGATTAATTGATCGTTAATTTTAACGACGATCGATCATGGGAACGATCGAAAATTGACATCCCTAGTTTGGGCAAACCCTAACGATTTGTGGCTAGGTGCTTTATTTGGAGGAGAAAAAGAAAAAGAAAAAAAAAGTCGCTAAAGGGGTCTGAAAAGTCGCTAAATCGCAAAGTCGATAAGTTGGCAACAACTGTCAGCATCTCCATTTCTCCAACTAACTTACAGGTTAGGCCACGGGTCAAACAGAAAATGCACGCTGCGTTAATCGCGCATTTATAAAATTAGTGCCGTTAAAATTAATTTGCGTTAATTTTGACAGAAATATGGGACACCGTTTACCCCTTGCAGGACATTGGACAAAGCTCTCAATTTTGAGACACTGCAGACTGTTTTGTAAACCAGGCACAATTAAACGCAGTTTGAAAAAAAAAACTTTTGTTGAACAGGGTTTCTGCAGACTTGAACAAGTTCAATTTAAGACTTAAGACCTTTTTAATACCACCTTATATGAAATTTAAGACCTAAACCTGTAATAGAAATACACATTGTATTACATACATATATGTAATATTTAATGTGTATAAATTAAAAAGAAAACAAAATATCAATGCTGTAATAAATGGTATTTATTACTATGATATACAGTGAACTTTTCATTTTTTTTACCTTTTATGGGCATTTTACCTTTATAAAGCCATTTTTCTATAAGTGTGCATTATCTTTTGAGTCAAATTCTTACATTGAATCAGGGAATAAGAATAAGACGTTTGGGCTGTTACCAAGCAAATGAAATCAGTATCAACAAAATTAA
>NW_015506638.1:40173-41512 GCF_001515645.1 Sinocyclocheilus grahami | reverse complement strand
AACCCTAACGATTTGTGGCTAGGTGCTTTATTTGGAGGAGAAAAAGAAAAAGAAAAAAAAAGTCGCTAAAGGGGTCTGAAAAGTCGCTAAATCGCAAAGTCGATAAGTTGGCAACAACTGTCAGCATCTCCATTTCTCCAACTAACTTACAGGTTAGGCCACGGGTCAAACAGAAAATTCACGCTGCGTTAATCGCGCATTTATAAAATTAGTGCCGTTAAAATTAATTTGCGTTAATTTTGACAGAAATATGGGACACCGTTTACCCCTTGCAGGACATTGGACAAAGCTCTCAATTTTGAGACACTGCAGACTGTTTTGTAAACCAGGCACAATTAAACGCAGTTTGAAAAAAAAAACTTTTGTTGAACAGGGTTTCTGCAGACTTGAACAAGTTCAATTTAAGACTTAAGACCTTTTTAATACCACCTTATATGAAATTTAAGACCTAAACCTGTAATAGAAATACACATTGTATTACATACATATATGTAATATTTAATGTGTATAAATTAAAAAGAAAACAAAATATCAATGCTGTAATAAATGGTATTTATTACTATGATATACAGTGAACTTTTCATTTTTTTTACCTTTTATGGGCATTTTACCTTTATAAAGCCATTTTTCTATAAGTGTGCATTATCTTTTGAGTCAAATTCTTACATTGAATCAGGGAATAAGAATAAGACGTTTGGGCTGTTACCAAGCAAATGAAATCAGTATCAACAAAATTAATCTTTGCAATCCAGACATAAGCTGCATCTGAAGTGGCATTTAGATGTGTTTACACACAGTTTAATGCAGAACATGAATGCATTTAACCTGCCGTTACAAATGCATAAATAATGTTTTTATATATTAAACATAAAACATTGAATACTGATATTTGAAATAATAAAAAAAATGAAAAGATACTTTAAATGTGAAATTAAAACCGCCAGTAGGTGGCAGTAAGTCACTGTTAAGTGAGTCATTGCGATTGAACCGAATCATTTAAACAGTTGATTCATTCAGGAACGAAACACCGTCATGTTGCTCAGAGACGCAAAACAGCGCTGTGGCTTTGTTTGGAATTATTTTTGTTGGCGAAATAGTGCAAAAACAGGCAATATGGTGTCTAAAACGTAGGTCTCTTAATAAAACTTCTAGTTTATTGAACTGTTGTAAAAAATCAGTATCACATTTGTATATGGTAATTTTTGGAGAAAAAAAAGGCACTATTCTGTGTGAACTTGAGTATAAATATACACATTTTCTGCCCCCATGTCTTGAATTTGTGATCATTCTGAATGTAGTTTAATAGACTGAATCATGCAGTGATCAGGCAGAGCGCACT
>NW_015506638.1:28604-40095 GCF_001515645.1 Sinocyclocheilus grahami | reverse complement strand
CTGTATTCTGCTAACTTACTGCAATTCTCTCTGATGACGCAGTAACTTACCGCGGGTCGGTCTGTCCAATGATTGTAAAGTCATTAGGTCCGTCAGACTGAAGATATTTTAGCGGTAATGAGACCAAAAATAATTAAGACCCATCGAATCCGAATTTAAGACATTTTAAGACTTTTTAAGGCCTTATATTAGGAAAAAGTTATTTAAGACATTAAGGACCCGCGGACACCCTGGTTGAAAGATGACGCAGTGCCAACTGTATTAAATCTGACAGCAGTAATATCACAGTAAATAATTTCATAATGCTGTCTGTAAAAGAGGGCTTTTTATTTATATTTATGTTTTCAAAACACTTTCTTACATGCAAAAAAGAGTGCTTGAGTTAATAAACCCTCCGTCACAAACAATTATTAAAAAATATTTTTTCTTACATAAGGAGAACCTCAAAGAACATACTGAAATACTAAAAATAAAAAAGGCTTCTTTTTCACTCTAACTCTAGTGATTCAGAAAATTACCATAAATACTTCTGAAAATGGACACCTCACTATTCATACGCATGTTTTTGCTCATGCAGACCATAATAAATGCTTTGAGGGACGCATGTTGAGTAATCTCCTACTGTACACTCTCAAACCACAGATATATTTGTGGAGATCTGTGAATACTTTCACTCTAATTGCAAGCAGAAGTAACAGAGAGGCTTTAATCACTAACGTTTTATGTACTCACCATCCTCCTCGCGGTCATCAGCAGTTCTGTTAAGGGAATTCTGTAGCCACAGGACAGGCCCTGACAGACCTGTTAACACAAAATATTAGGAATGCTCTCAGCCTTCACTTAGAAAGAATCTCAAAATTATGCCTGATGGTACTTACCTTGTTGCTGTAAAGTCTGGACCATGTTTCTCAGACTATAAATTTTCTTCAAAGAATTGTCTCTACTCATGCTCTTTTGTCCTTCTTTGGCTGAGTTGTCAACAAGCTCTTCATAGCCTTGTTCATCTTCATCTTGATCAGACTGATCCTCTTCTTCTTCCTCTATGTCCAGTTCCTTCTCCTGTGGCTCTTCAGTCAGATCAAAGAACTCTTCCTCTGTCTGACATGTATAAACACACACACAAATATAAATGTATATCTGCCGACAGAACAGCAGCTACTGTAAATGTCGACTGGTTGGGAGTTATTAAAGTATTCTGAATTACATACACCTTAATCATTTTACTTTGATGATGGCAAAGGTAAATGCAAGTTTAAAAATGGTTTTGAATGGCCTTTCAGTAGACACAGTCCTTGAGGGGGCCTTGGGGTCTTTACATGGGGCCTCAGTAAATTGCTGTAAAAATGTCTCCATCACATTCTGGTAAAGACTGGTATAGACATTTTATTGCTAAGATATGGCTAGGGCCTCCAACCACTGGTAAGGGCTCTTTTAGGACACTGCATCAAATCAAAAAAGACCACTTCCATGTATCTATGATCTAAATGACCACCTTGTGAAATTGTAAAATTCACAGGCAAAAAATTAAAAAATGTGGCTCTTGGTGGGTGTTAATTTTCAACCCTGGTTTCAGGCATTTTTGTTTTAGTTCAGCATAAATGTAATTATTACCATTGTACATACTGTATAACAATGCATCCATTTTGCATTACAGCAATGAGGTGTAGAAGGTTAAAATATGCCAGTCATGAAAAAACTTGTCTTTTAATTTTAGGATGAAATGTGACCGTCCTATCAAAGTTTTTTTTATATTGCACCATAGAACTTATTTGTTGATGGACGCACCATTCCAGTACTCCTCCCAGGAGCACTGCGATTTCTCTTCTTGTAAAGATCTCTGCGATCGGACACTAGACCCATGCTGAGGATCTTGTCGACTATTCGAGCCCTTGAACGCTTGGCTGTGATCCGCTTTAGAATATTTCCAAGCACATCTATTAAAATAACAGAGAAAACAATAAATAAAGGACTTTGCCTTGAAGTCAAGAGACTGAGTTAGGTAGATGTGATGATTATTTTAGTTTTATTTCTTCTTTTTATTATTTGCACTTATGTTGAAAAGACAGTTTCAAAGCCAGCGAGCAATTACACTGATTTCATGAATTTAATTTTTCTTAAGTTTTCATGAACCTCAAATGTTCAAAACATGCTTCATTTCAAAATGGACATCACTGAAAACAGTGATAACTTCAGATGTTTCGGTAATAATAATCAAATGTTAATTCAGGAACAACTGAATGATTTAGTGAGTTCATTTGTGAAAGATTTATTAGACATTCAAATTTTAGAGTTTTTTTAACCCATTAAAGAGACTCCTCACATTCATTTATTTTTATCTTATTATCTATTACAGTAAGAGCAATGAAATCAA
Organism: Sinocyclocheilus grahami; assembly: GCF_001515645.1. NCBI lineage: Eukaryota > Metazoa > Chordata > Actinopteri > Cypriniformes > Cyprinidae > Sinocyclocheilus > Sinocyclocheilus grahami. The sequence continues at coordinate 37,724 of NW_015506638.1, read as the reverse complement.
CAACACAAAATTATCATAGAATTTTTACTTGATTATGAAATAATTATAATTTCATATAATTAAAATATTTAATTCACACTAACCATCAGTCTCTCTAAACTCCTCAAAGAGCACCTGGAGTTCTTGTTCCTGTTCTTCAGTCCAGAGCACGATACGAGTACCTTTTCTGATCAAATGAGGGGGTAAAAAAAAGACCAGCAAGTGTTTAAACAATGAGCAAGTAATGACTCATATAAAGTAAAGCCAATCACATAAAGCAAAGACTAATTAAATACAAATCTGAATTGCCATTTAAAAGTTTACAGGATGACAGATGGAGGCGCCGGTGCAGTCACTTGCTCTTAAAATACTAATTTTGGTCATACAGATAAGAGTAAATACATCTTTCGATTCTGTAAAGCCTCTACGTTTATTTGTGTGCACTCACTATAACAACAAAACATTACACTTTTGTAAAATAATGAAAGCAAACAGAATATGCTTTCTGCTGTCTCGGCCTCTGTGAACCAGTGTTAATTTAATTGACGAATAATTTGCATTTTTTTCACTGACGACAACGAGACTATAACGAACTAAAACTTTGTCAGAGTTTTGAATGACAAAAACTATGATGTAAATTTATTGACATTTTCATCAACGACAAAAATGTTAGGGAGGGATGATTTGGGAAGAGATTCATTTAACTACAAAACGAATCTGCTGCATGGTTCGGAGGTTAGATGCGTACATATGAACCGGCGGGACATAAGATAACATACACTTGCTGCACGTCGCATAAAACGTTCAAAAATGTCAATATTTCTGAGTAAGAACAGCAGACAAATGGATAAATCTGACGACGCAAGAGAGCTCAATTTGGTCCGGTTTTCTGAGCGCAGACACCGAAGCATAAACACACAAAGCGCGTCTCACAGCGAGCAAATACTCTTCAGTGTTGCCAATCTAGCTATTTTGTAGCTAGATTTAGCGACGTCCTCACCCGTTTTGAGACATTTTTAAAAAAAAATTTAAAAGCAGTTGGCAACACTGGTATTCTTTCACATCGCATGAATGGAGAATTACACACAAAATTATGTTGACTTGTCCATTTTGACGAGTATTCATGTAAACGCAGTTGATTACATCTTAAATGAACATAAACAGTAGGGAGAACGTGTATCAGTACATTGCATCCATTGCAGCGGTGCATTCGGTTTTAAAGGAATAGCAGCCTAATTTAGTTGCTATTGTCCGAGTCATTGATGTTAATCAAGCAACAAAAGAAAGACAGAAAATCACTCACTGCTCTTGACTGAAAAACTTTAGTAGCCCTAAAGATGAATCTCAATGTATTTATAGAAATAAATATGTCTGCTTGAAAGAATTAAGAATATGGTAAACAAGTTGCTATAAAGAATGCATAATTAGCCTATATAACAATTGGTATTTTATTAAAAAGAAGACCATGTTCTTGTTCTTTATGAGAAGTGGTTTTATTTAATTTTAACAAAGGCATGTTGTGTGTCACTGCAGTTAAATCGGTGTCTATCATGATAAAACCTTAATATCAAACCTATATAATGAGTTTGGAAATTTTGGAGAAATGCTTAATAAATGCATTACACTGTAACTAAACCCATTATATTTTAGCTGACTAAATTTACTGTAGAGTTAGTCAACTAAAATCTTATGATATTTAGTCGACTAAAACTAGACTAAAACTAAAAACAATTCAGGTGACTAAAATATGACTAAAACTAAATGGCATTTTAGTCAAAAGACTATGACTAAAACAATCAAAATTTGCTGTCAGAATTAACACTGCTGTGAACTTGAGCGCGAAACTCAGTGTATACTTGCCTTACAGACATGAAAAATATATCTATGAGAGTGAAATGTACTTTCAAATTAAACAATTCAAATCTGAAAAAACAGATATTCTCAGATTATGTAATCCGTATGAAATTTGCAAGCAGGCGCATCCACTACTGTGGAGATGACGAGTCGGTGTCGCCCAATTCATCAGCCGAAAACACTAGTTTATGAATAGATTATTAAAATGTTAATGCAGTTTAATCTTACTGTGTCTCTGACACATTCATCATCATTACTTCTGCCGGTGTGCTGTGGCCATCTTTATGCCTTATGTAGGCAATTAAAGGCTCATTAGCATGATTTAAATTGTTTATTAATAAACGTGCGATTAGTCGACTAATACATAAAATGAACGAATACTAGTTGACCAGAAAAATCTTTAGACAAGGGCAGCCCTAGTTTTCACCAAAGAAAACAAATGAAAAACTTTAATTTCACCCCTTTTTAAGTACCCATTCTGTCAATCTTGATTGAAGTAATAGTTCACCCAAAAATGAAAATTTGCTGTTAATTTACTCGCCTTCAGGTCATCCAAGATGTAGGTGACTTTCTTTCTTCAGTAGAGCATTTAAGATGATTTTAGATGAATCCATGGTCCTTGGTGATTCATAAAATGCAAGTCAATGAGTTCTGTCTTCTGAGGTAAGATAAAAATGCCCTACATAAACTTTCTGGCAGAGACTGATCATTTCGCTTTATAAGACCTTGGAGCCTCAGGGATTAACTTTGTATTTTCTGTACCTGCTTTTTTTCGACTCTCAAAGTGACAGAACCCAGTGATTGTATTTTATGAATCCCAGAGGACCATGTATTCAGCTAAAAACCATCTTTAACTTTCTTTCCTCTACTGAGGAAAAGTCATCAAGTCATCAAGCAGCTCACTAGGATTTTAAACAGAGCAAAATGTCTTTACTTTGCTACCAGCCTTTACTTTCCAACTACAGGTTTTACAAAAGAATCATACCTCTCTTTCTTTAAATCCTTCATACTGTCCACTAAACCCATGGACACCATGTGAGACACCACCTCACGTCTAGTGTGGCTGCTGCTCAGCAACGGTAATATCGTCTCAACAATAACTGGCACTAAAGAACAAAAACAACAACAACAACAACAAAGATCATTTAGAAGACTGGTCAACACTCAAAAAAACAAACAACAGACAGTGTGAATTACTGGAACTCCACCTCCAGAGTCCTTGTACTCTTCATACAATCGCTGAAGCTGTTCTTCTTCCTCAGGAGTCCACTTGCTTTTTTTCTTGTCTTCCCTAATATATATACAAATGTGAATAAAACATATCACTAACTTTTGAGCACTGTTATAAAGTTCAAAGATATGAGCACTCATCAACTTCAATATCAACAAGGTCAAAAAACGTGCAATTACCCGTCTTTATTATATCCCTCTGTCATTTCTCTTACAGCACCTACATTCTTCCAGAACAGCAGCTCCACAAATGCTTTGTTGTTTTTAGTAGCAAACACAAAGAACCGGTTCAGAACATATTTTGCAAATGTAACAAGCTCCTGTAAGGACAAAAAACAAAAAAAACGGTGTACTAATTAAATAACAACTGATTATTATTTTTTATTTTAGAATGTAGATATGCAGAGGTGTAAGATTAAGAACGGCAAAGACTTTCTTTCAAACATCAAAACCAATGACCTTGGCATCATTAGTGCTATGCTCCATCAGTCAAACTACAGACACAACATGGTTAGAAAAGATGCAGAAAGAACTACACTGTAATAATGGAGAATATTAATGGGAAGTTACCTGATAGGCAACCGCCACTGGGTCTCCCAAGATGTTATTAAACAAGGAAAAGATGGACAACTGATACAGTAATGCCTCCATCTTTAGATCTACAGCCAGTCTGTGCAGCATGCGTGTGATGCAGTGGTTGGTGTGAACAGAGTTCTGGGAGTACGAGCGCAGCAGGATAATGTATGGACGCGCAACATTTGGACTGGCAAACCTGTCAATCAAACATTTTAATTATAGAGTATTACTGAACATATTAGAACATAAAACATGAGAAAAATTTATTCAGCCTTACTTCAAATCAATATAAAATGTAATTATATGTAAATGTAAATTTTTTTATAATTGTTTCTGCTTCGGGGTGGGTGATATGACCAAAATCTTATTTCACAGAATGAGAAATTTTATTTCATGATAACTATGTACCTCGATATAGCTATTTTTATTTTGTTATTAAAATAAGGAAAAAAAGCTAATTACAAGCACAACAGAACAAATAAATATGAAATAAACTTTTAATTTATTCAGCTACAGTAGGCTAGGTTTATTTAACGTAGTAAGAAATATTACAGAAATTAAACAAAGTGTATAAATAAAACACTGCATAGTATTCACTGTATCAATCAAACATGATTAACATTAATAATGACAGACAGCAGCAGGTAAATAAAGCTGCTGTCCTTTTAAGGTCACGGATCCAATATACTGAAACACATCCTGTTTTTACCCATCTCTTTTACATTTATTCAACATATAACCTTGAATACTCCACACGACGGGCATTATGACATTACTGTGTGTGTATTTTACCATTTAAGCACAATAAAACACGAAAGAGATCTGTTCAAATCAATATAAAATGTAATTATATGTAAATGTAAAAAATTTAATAATTGTTTCTGCTTCGGGGTGGGTGATATGACCAAAATCTTATTTCACAGAATGAGAAATTTTATTTCATGATAACTATGTACCTCGATATAGCTATTTTTATTTTGTTATTAAAATAAGAAAAAAAAGCTAATTACAAGCACAACAGAACAAATAAATATGAAATAAACTTTTAATTTATTCAGCTACAGTAGGCTAGGTTTATTTAACGTAGTAAGAAATATTACAGAAATTAAACAAAGTGTATAAATAAAACTGCATAGTATTCACTGTATCAATCAAACATGATTAACATTAATAATGACAGACAGCAGCAGGTAAATAAAGCTGCTGTCCTTTTAAGGTCACGGATCCAATATACTGAAACACATCCTGTTTTTACCCATCTCTTTTACATTTATTCAACATATAACCTTGAATACTCCACACGACGGGCATTATGACATTACTGTGTGTGTATTTTACCATTTAAGCACAATAAAACACGAAAGAGATCTGTTTTCGCGATTGCATGCTGTCGAGAGAGGGGCTTTCAGTGCACGCTGTTTGTCAGTCAGCGTAAGCACCGCATTGAGTTCTTTTTCACTGCTTATTGCACTTAACTCTATCAAGTGCGTCTCACTCTTTATTTTCTCATTCATGCATGTTTCCTTATCACTCAAAAGGTGTATAACATTAAGCAGTACTGTGTTACGCAGATATATTTCCATACCGCATTTCATTCTAGACCAGTGATCCTCAAATCTGGAAAAAGTTTAGCTCCAACCCTATAATCAAACAAACCTACCTGTGATTTTCTAATGATACTGAAGACATTGATTAGCAAACTCAGGTGTGTTTGATTAGGGTTAGAGATAAACTCTGCAGGAAAGTGGATCTCGCGAGCCAGATTTGAGGATCACCGTTCTAGATAGTATTGCCCCGTTTCAGTTTTACAAGAAACTGAAAAAGCACAAATGCCAGAGCAGGGCCCAAAACCCCCCTCAGACCCCAGAGGGCTAAAACTATCCATTTTATTGGCATACTGGTATTAATTATCAAGACAGAAAATACAAGACTGGAAGTTTAGTTTTTAGCTGGAAAAATGTACTCAATTTACATCTACTTTAAGTAGAAATAATTCTCCACGCACCTCTTGATGAAATCTAAGAAATTGAACTCTGTCTCAGACACAGCAACAGACTCCAGCTCTTCCTCTTCCTCCAACTCAACTCCATCCTCTTCCTCAAGAGCAGAATCTAAAGGAACCGACTCTACAATCAAAAAGACAAAGTCAATACATCACCATACCACTCCAATATTGGGTTTAACAGTAAAGTCTAGTATTGTTTATAATGATATCAAATAGTATTGTTAGAATACCAACATTTCAGGAGTTGGCACTAATACCAGTAATAAACCAGTAACCAGGATTATCAATAATGACACTATTGACACTATAAAACTATTGATACTGAAAAACAGGGCTGCACAATAAAAAACCATGATTATTAATCACAATTGTCTTTTTTTCCCCATTTCATCAGAATTATTGCACTTTCACATAAGCACAAATAAAGAGATTGCTCGTAGATTTAGGATTAGCAAACAGCGCAAACCACCACATGAAAGAAAACAGACTGGCAGTACTATTTTAATTTGATGCATGTTTTAACATTTCAGGCAGCAGTTTGGGGAGCAGACAGATCACAAAGTCCAATCAATTAATAACAATAAAGGTCAGCCACTATGGTGAAAAGGAAAAAAAAAGATGCTGCAAAAGAGAAACATTTAGAACACTACATACATCTAATCTTAAAACAACAACTCTCCAGTCAATTTAAGCAATTCTTTTCTCAAAAAATAAACACTTGATGACATAAAATCACAGTGCAAAAAGGTGGTCTCTTGGAACCAAGTGAAAAAAGAAAAACTGAAAAACTCCAAACTTAACTCTGTTAAAGATGTACAGAATGTATAAAGTGTGGAACAGGAAGGGGGCCTAAGTATTCCTACAGACACACATCTAACTGTTTAAGAAAAGATGCAGCACTATCAGAGAGACCTAAGCTTAAAAATCAGTGCTAATTGTGATAGCAGATTTTTGGAAATTTGTTAGAATCTGCAAAGTTCAGATATTAACAGGAAAATGGGCACTGAGCAAATTACCAAAAAATATTCAGAGAACAGAGAGAGAGAGAGATTTCTTCATCTCATTCTTAAGGGCCGGGTATACTATTTTTTCCTTGCTCAGTTGAGGGTGCAAGCCTTAAATGTCATTTGTTTTATAATATTGGGTTGACTAAAATGGGAAGATACAGTAGATTTCAAGGTTTACATTTAATTCAGAGAGATTTTTTCTTCAAGACCTATTAAACGAATAGGAAAAGTAACAATACAGTAAACTAGAATCAAATCTATGCACAAATACATTTCCATACATTTTCAATAGGAAACAGATCTGCTGGCCAGTCAGTCACATCTACTTTGAAATACATCATGTAGCAAAGAGAACACTGACAACGTGCCGACAGACAAGACAGAGCAGGTTACTTCTGGTATGAATCAAAGTCTCAGCTTTCAAATTTTTTGTTAATTATTTTTTTTAAGAAATTCAAACAATACATACTGTTTTGTGGCTCTTTAATGTGTTGTGACAGATCACTGTAGCGCCTCGGTTCAAGCGGCACGTGAACCAATCATCTTTTCATATTTACTTAAAGCACGAAATAAACATGAATGAACATCAGAAGGTATTTTATTTAAACTGTGGAAAGACAACGATATACACTATTTTTCAAGGTCAAGTCCACCGAAGTTAATCTACTCTCCTGTCTGATTTGTTTGTCTGACAAAATGGCAGATTATTATCGACCAGATCATCTGTCTAGTTCTTTGCGAAGGTTCAATTAAATAAAGGTTAAAAACAATTAACAAATCAGTTTCTTGATTTTACAAAATGTCCCAGCTTTTCTAGAACTGGGGTTGTAAAAATACCTTTGGCTATTTGACCCACAGTACGCTTGTGCCTATAAGCGGTCCATTTGTCGGTTAAGATGCATTTAGGACTCTGAATTGCAGCTCTCAGCAAGTAGCAATACTGGCAATAATAACAGAAATGTTGGTAGGTGCATTTATCCAAAAGGAATGACACACTGCATCGAGGGTATATATTTAACCATTTACATATCCCCTAAAGGAGTCTCCCGGGAGTCAGACCATTGACCTTGCCACTGCTAGGGCCATGCTCTACTTTTCAAACTATAACAATAATATAAGGTTTGATAATATAAACTATTCTACCAAACCTGATAGTATTGTTGTTGAACAATGCTAGAAAAGTACAGCACTGGGTATTGTTGATGATGTTGCCAGGAATAGCAGTATACTACAGTATTAGTACGTCTTCTCTGTAACGGAATTGGGTAAAGAAGTATAATATGTGACAGTATCAGGTACAGTAATATATGTAGTGTGAGCTTACTAGGGAGTTTAGTGAAAAGTATCTGCTTCAGAAGTTCTAGTTCCTCCTCAGGTTCCACCTCAACAGATCCAAATGTGTCTCCTTCAGGCCACACTGCCCTGATTCAAAACAACAGTTTTGTGAGAGAATGAGTAAGATCTTTTCTTTCTACAATTAAAAAAAAAAGGCAATGCAAAAGAGAACTCAGTTTGGTACTCGTATGCTGAATAACTTTTGTAGGTTTTTTTATACTGTTATTTGCACTATTGATTGTAATGCGTTTCGTTATTTTATTACTAACTATTTACTTCTGTATGTTATATATACACAGACATTGTTAGTAATAGTACTTTATTTTGACGAGCGTGGTGTTCTATGCTTTTTGTTCATATTGCCCACCACTAGACACATATACAACAGTCGATACAGCTCATCAATGGAGAAAGATGTCTTAACATCATTTATAAAAATCAAACCCAGACAGTATGTTAACTAGTTATTTACATGCTTTGCATTTAAAGAAATGAGAAGCATCTTTATACATATGATTAAGACCATGTGTAAGGAAAGTTGTTTTATTACAATGTTATATTTATGGGTGGGAATCTTTATGCACCTCACAATCTTAACTGATCTAACTCAGATTCTCGGAATCGCAATCAGATTCAAAAATGATTCCTTTGATTTCGTTTACATCTTTACAGACAAGGTCCAGTTCTGTTGCTTGCATGCCCATTCTACGGGCTTTTGGCTGTGGACAGGGTTCATCATAGGCACTCTGACTAGTCTACACAGGTCCATCATTAAAATTGCTCCCACATAGACCTTACCATTGCAATTGTCAGAATGGATTCAATCACTTAAGAGACAATAACAATACATCAGAGAATCAATTTTTTTTTCTCCAACCCCTAGTTATATTTAATATAAATAGTGTGTACATTTCCAATGAAAAGTTTTAATGCATTTGGAAAAATACAGAATCTCTCTCTCTCTTTAATTTGAGTGAGACAAGTATGGATGCCTAAATCTGTCTTCCATACCAACTGCCATAAATAAGTATTTAGTTCTCTTTTAAATTATTGCATTAAAATGTTATTTATATTAACTGTTATTATTTTAATTTAATGACAGATCTATTCTGAACCCTAACCCACTGAATGCAT
>NW_015506638.1:26545-27130 GCF_001515645.1 Sinocyclocheilus grahami | reverse complement strand
GTTGCTAGGGTACCCAGGGCAGTTGCTAGGGTGTTGCTATGCAGTTACCAGGATACTCTGGCTGGTTGCTAGGTTGAGTTTGGATGGTTGCTAGAGTGTTGCTATGTGGTTGCTAGGGTACTCTGGGTGGTTCATAAGGTGTTCCTATGCGGTTATTAGGGTACCATGGGTGGTTGCTAGGTTGGTTTGGATGGTTGCTAGAATGTTGCTATGAAGTTGCTTGTATCATCACATTGCTAGCACGATTGAGATAGATACTACTGGTTCTATAGATACAGGGCTCCAGACTGTGACCAAATAGTTGCATTTTGCGACCATTTAATTAGAGGTTGCACTGGTGCGACTGCAACATTTTTATATAATTATATTTAAAATTAATGCACAGGCAATTTTGTTAATGGCACATCCAGTCAATATCTTTTTTCGCTTCCCCTCCCCCACTATTCTATCATCCTCTCAGGTATACCCACTCACTCAGCCTGGTTTATACTTGCTAGGAAATTATGGATGTTTTCAAGATAAAGTAAAGTAAAAGATCGATTCTTAAACCAGAGAAGGTGAACATGTTGGTATTCTTGTGGGGGG
>NW_015506638.1:21873-22451 GCF_001515645.1 Sinocyclocheilus grahami | reverse complement strand
GACCAACTGAGAAATTTAGCAACGTTGTGGCGACTCGGAGACAATGGAGCCCTTAGCTAGTTTTGTGTTAGCTGCTGTTGACAAAAACATTAGACAGCAAAGACATGCGAAAATCTGCTAAACGTTATTAAATCGCCTTCGAGAGAGGCATCAATCTAGTTTTATTTAAACTGTTGTTATTGAACAGCCTACACTCTCTTGACCGCAACTGGTTGGTCCACAATATACCTCTCTCCACCATCCTGTCAGATCTGAAGTAAACACTTGACGCCTGACAATACACACACATCGGCGTGCTTCTCGTGACATCATCATCATCAACTAGTTGTTCAGTTCGGTTCTGTACACACTGCACAGAATTTCTGTAAATGCGGTTGTCGCTACCAGTATTTTTCGGGAGTTAATGCGGTTGCCACCCCCATATATTTTAGTGAATTATGTGTGTACACAACACGATTAAACAGTACTGTACAATACTGTTGTGTGCACATGCAGTGCAGAAATGCTACCTCGCGATGGCGGTTTTGTATATTTTTAAGTGCGCTACTTTTGAAACTGTTTAATCGGCATACTTGTCT
>NW_015506638.1:18595-20303 GCF_001515645.1 Sinocyclocheilus grahami | reverse complement strand
TTGTTAGTGACGCGCCGAGTCAGACAATTTTACACTGCAATAAATGGGCCTATCTGTTTCCACTCAAAATAGCTAAAAGATATTAACCTTATCAGCAAAACTGCATAAATTTTGTTTGATTTGTATGCATCAACCAGCCTTTAACATCCTTTTCCCTCTGCCTCTATTTATTTAATTCTACTTATATTCCCCAATCATCTACTTCTTCCCTGCCTCCCATCAATCTCACCATCATTTACAATCCGCAATAAAGATGTTGGATGGCTCTTCAAGCACAAAAGACCAGAAACAAACACCCGGTCATGCATGAAAAAAAAAATACCGTCTTGTACCGTGAAACCAGTAAAATTTTGAAAAATACCATGATATAAATTTATGGTCATACCGCCCAGCACTACTTGCCACAGCATGCATCAAAAGACATGAGAAGAGAGAGAATGGCCTCGAAGTTGCGCATGTCACGGTTTAGTTTCATGCTCAAATGCAATGTCCGATATTGGCTATATGAGTTATTTGAGACGGTCATATTGCTTTTATGTTTCTTTAAAAAATAAAATACTGATGTTATAATGCAGCAGTGCTTTTTTCGTGGTATTTGTTCAATGGCATAATTCGTATGGCTTCTAAAACGCGCAGGCGATTTATGGAATCACTTAAAGGGGTCATCCGATACTACATGCACTTTTACAAGTTGTTTGAACTGAAATGTGTGTTGGCAGTATGTGTACACAATAGGGATGCAACGATTATAGATTTTGTTGGTACGATTATTGTCTGAGGAATAATCACGGTTTTACGATTATGACGATTATTATGCATTTATTCATTTCCCAATATTACTAATGTATAAAATCACATGAACACTCTTCAGATATTAATGTGTTATTTATTGCTGGCTTTTGAAACTAAAATAACACAGTAACCAACAATACAGCAAAAAATAATAATAAAAAAGACAAACAAAAGTCTATCTCTCCCATTGGAATTTTAAAAAGGTGACCTCTGCTCTGTAAACATCCATGACAGTATTTCTCTTTTGAAAATAACAAATGGAAATAGATCACAAAAGTATTTAATGTTTTCAGTTTGTACATTCTTTACATTTCTTTTGGACCTGGGGTAGAGAATTTGGAAACATTGTGAAAAAAAATATTGTTGGTTTTTACTAATGAATAATACTACAACAGGGATAGTAAATAACAAAGTTAATGAAGTAGCCTATTATTAACATACGACTAATATTAACTCAGTCATTCTTGAGAAGTGGGACAAAACGGTGCAAAATTGAAAAAATAAAACCTTGTACTCAGACAAATTAAACTACATTTATGTATCTTATATGTACTAAGCTACTGAGCTATGCTTTGATACAACCTCTCAACTTTTCTCTTTTTTAACAAAATGTGCTTTTATTTTAGCTTGGACTGTGTAATATAATTTCAGCTTTATCTTTAACAGCATTCAAGATGTTTTTAACATTTCAAAACACATTCTCGTGTTAGCAGACAGATTACACTTTCACATGTGACCAATAATTCCACAACAAATATAAAATATCATAATGAAATATTATCAAAATATTCAACTGACGGAGGTGACCGAACTGACGGAGTTGACACATCTGATGGAGGTGACGAAAACCTGAATTTGTAGTCATTTAAAGTATCAAATACATTGAATCAGTCAATTACTATTAAAACAAACAGTG
>NW_015506638.1:17585-17875 GCF_001515645.1 Sinocyclocheilus grahami | reverse complement strand
TGACGGTGTTGACAAATTTGGCATTTCTTTCACAAAACCAATGTTGTGTTCATGTAGTAGCCATTTTATTTTTATCTGTTGATGCTAGATGCTAATGGAACCTGCTTCAGGAGAATACAATTATCTAAATATTTCAAATAATTTCCTCAGAAATTGGAAGACGGTGTTGACATATCATGGCTGTGACACAGGAAATATTAACATTAGGATTTAAAATATTCTAAAACTAAAACTTAGCAGAGCCTGTCTGACACTGATGTACTCTGCAGAGGTGAACTGTGGCAAGGGGG
>NW_015506638.1:15637-17486 GCF_001515645.1 Sinocyclocheilus grahami | reverse complement strand
ACTTTAAAATCGTATTAAACATGCATGTGTCCATTAAAAAACAACCTTGCTTTGATAGGAGATATTACGTGTTGCTTTTGATAAAACAAGCTCTTTTTCATAATAAAAAAAAACATTTTTATCCATTTTATTGCAAATGAATGCTTGAACCCTTCTCTGTGGACACACTGTTTTAGATGTAGTGAGAGGACATTAAGAAACACAGATTTGGTATAATAATGAGAAAATTTAATTGAAGGTGATAATGGTGTTAAATACATTCTATTATTAATCCCTCATGACATTTACAATTGAAAATATTTTTATTTTTAAACCTAATAGCAGTTACCCTTGCTGGACCTGTTTTGTCTCATGTCTCAAGAATGACTGAACTTTATTTGTCCCACAGGGAAATTTTAATAATCTTTATAATAATTCATATGATTTTGCATGTGGCCTGAGAAAATCATGTCTATTATTTTGGTTTGTGAGATCGGAGATCGCGCTGCGCACGTGTACAAACATTCAGGAGGACACAAACTTCTTGAGAATGCTGCCCCGTGACTTTTATTAATACAATAGATTAAATAGCCTACTGGAGAGACGCACAGGCAGGCTAATTCACACAGGCAACTGTCACCTGTCTCTCTCTCTCTCTCGAATAATTAATTCAAGTACCTAAATGTTATAATTAATTAATTCAAATAAATGTGATCTTACCGCACTATTTCATCTCTCTCTGATCTGAAGCGGGCAGAATGCTGAGCTAACGAGCTGTAGCTTCGCGTCAGGTGGTTCTTGCCTTCACGTCGTGCATTAAAATCGTTCAATGTACAGCAAGCCGTGCATTATCGCTTATGTATTCGTTCTTTAGCAGCAAGTTTTTTACAGCAATATTTAAATGACACCCTGGTCATTCTTGGTGTACACAAAACCACCTTGGTCCCACACTATCGAAAGGCATTTCTCTGGTGGAAATAAAGCTTCGCTGTTTGGTCCCTCTGTCACAGTGAATCTAATGCATGTAGTAGCCTCCGTGCCTCTGATAAGCACGGCATTTTAAGCTGGTGTACCACTAGTGTAACTTTTTTCGTTTTTCGCAAGCTGCAACAGTTCCGTTCCGTGTAACAGAAACACTCGGTTTAGCGGAACCTTTACGATTAATTAACCGTGACGTTTTAAAGCGCGGTTAATCGCGAAACCGGTTAATCGCTGCATCCCTAGTACACAATCACCCTATAATGATAAAAATCCACTTAGTGTTTTTCAAACTATCGTGGGAGGTTTGATTGACAGTAGTGTTTCAGCACAGACTGGACTGGCGTTTTACCTTAGACCCGCCCTGAGTGAGCTGTCATCAGTCCGCCATTGTTTCACCGCCAGAGCAGATGTAGACCAGAATGACTCCTAAGCGATTGAGGTGTTCTGTTGTTGGATGTAATAGTGAACATAGCAGTATGTTCACAATAGCAGATGTAATTTACTCCCGACATCTGAGCCACTGAAGACGCAGTGGATTACGTTTGTTTCTGAAGGGAATGCGCCCCCCCATCTACATAAATGCGTTTATGTTCGCACAAATCATTACCGAGTATAAGGTTCTTTTATAAATCTTTGCAAATCGTCTTTCCTAATAATGTGCTAATTAGCAAGTTTCACAATGAATGCGGCTAAAGTAAACAGTCCCTTAGAGAGCGGCTCAGAAGAGAGGGCGGGGTCAGCAGAGCTCATTAACATTTAAAGGGAAATGCTACAAAACTGCTTGCTCTGAAAAGAGCGGTTTTTGACAGGGTAAAAAATTTGTTTTTTACACTTCCATTGAGACATTTTAACCAAACTATGTTACGGACTTTTCATTAAGACCCTAAAG
>NW_015506638.1:13043-15627 GCF_001515645.1 Sinocyclocheilus grahami | reverse complement strand
AATTAGCAAGTTTCACAATGAATGCGGCTAAAGTAAACAGTCCCTTAGAGAGCGGCTCAGAAGAGAGGGCGGGGTCAGCAGAGCTCATTAACATTTAAAGGGAAATGCTACAAAACTGCTTGCTCTGAAAAGAGCGGTTTTTGACAGGGTAAAAAATGTGTTTTTTACACTTCCATTGAGATATTTTAACCAAACTATGTTACAGACTTTTCATTAAGACCCTAAAGAATCACATCAACTTGTGGAAAATGGGCATCGGATGACCCCTTTAATAATGTAGATGAAAATATAGCACAAATCTGCCATAAATATAGCATTATGAGAACTTTATGTCCTTGCCTGTGTTTCAGCGTGCTGTCATGAAAGTGCATCACGGCGGGAGCTCTCTCTCGCATCCCTTTGTGCAGATACAAGTTGTAATGTTACGTCTATGTTACGTATCCAAGTTGTCTGATTAATATCATAGGATGTGTCATAGTACGGGCTTCAGTTTATTGGCATAGTCACTCTTCACCTCAGGCAGCTATTCCTTTTTAGATGCTTCTTTATTAATAACATTGCTGCATCATAATCTAACAGTGTTCCAATCACGTGTTCATGTTTTCATAGATAGGTTTTCATGTCATTTTTATTTTTAACATTCATTTTCATAACAGTCTGTAGATATTTTCATTATCTCCATTACGGAGATTTGCCCAGAAAACTGCAGTGCATTATATTAAGTACAGTGTATATTTCTCTCTCGGCTAACAAGGACAACGCACTCAAAGAACTGCATGACATGATCAGCAGGCATGAGAACTCATACCCAGATGCTGCTATTGTTATCTTAGGAGACTTTAACCATTGTGATCTCCGGAAAAGCAACCTCCGATTTCACCAGTTTGTGAACTTCCCCACCAGGGAACCTTGGACAAATGCTACAGTAACACTGGAAGTGCTTATACTGCTGTCTCCAAGCCGCATTTTGGGAAATGTGACCACCTTGCTATTCTGCTATAGTCCACCTACATCAAAAGGCTCAAAGCAGACCCAGACACGGTTAGGACTGTGAAGATGTGGACTGATAACACATTAGCAGAACTGCAGGGCTGTTTGGAGGCCACATATATGCAAATTGTTAAGGAAGCCACAGACGATATACATGAATACACAGACACTGTTAGCAGCTTTATTGACTGGTGTACTTCTATTTGCATCCCCTCCAGAATTAGCATTGGAGTATTTCTCAGTCAGAAGCCTTGGTTCAATGGGGATGTGCGCATCAAAATCAGGAACCGGTGCACAAAAATCCATCATGGCCACCAAAAGGGTATACACCCAGAGACCTGAGAGCTGCTACAGGGAAAACAACACAATAAGAATATGGCAGGGAATCCATTTGAATTACTAACTACAGGAAAGATGCAGTCAGAACTGTGATCCAAAACGGCTCTCTAATTGATAACCTTAATAGCTTCTTCGCCAGATTTGACCAATACAACAGAGACACTCCCTTAAAGGCCCTCTACAACCCAGCAGAGACTGCACTCCAGGTAACATACACACTCGAATAAAAATCCACATTCGAATGCAAAAACATTGCATTCGAATTTTAGGAGTGCGTTAAGGAGGCAGCCTTATCAGTGGTGCACGAGATGCGATGGCGATGTAAGTGTCATCGCATTTTAATGTTTTTGTTAGCCTATCCAGTTGAAGCCAGTAGATGCGGCGCAGCTACGTTGTTAATTACAAATATTGCGGGAAAAGAGAACATCAATGCGGAGATCATCTCGTTTACGTCAAAACTGAAACCAAGCCGTTCACACAGAACGCATATTTTCTAGAGGGACATCTATCACTGTTGCACTCGCATCTCGCACAAAAGAGCAGCATGTTTAAAAAGCCATGTAAAATTAACGCAAGTTCAATTTTGAGAAAACATTTCTCGAGACTTTATGGCAGGTTTTTTCCCCATCCCACTGCAACTCGTGTTTTTAATGCCATGAAGTGTCTGGAGAAGCTGCTTCTGCAGTGGACCCTTTTCAGTTTGTCTACTGCTCGAACAGATCAGTGGACAATGCGGTGACACTGGCACTTCGCTATATCCTGCAGCACTTGGATACTCACAACCATGGGTGAAATTATCAATTTACATTAATAAATTTAATGTATTATCAATTTACATTAATAAATGTAAATTGTTAGTCATGGAATCCCTGATGTCGGCCCCGCTGCAATTGACCTATCGGTAAACCCTTCCCCTCGAACGCAGATGAGCCAATGGCAGTTGAGTATCAGTTGCACGGGGAGCAGAACTCTGACATCTTTAGGTTTCAGCAACATAGAGAAGCATTGGAAGCATTGGAAGCTCGCATCAGTTTAATGCAGTTAATGCAGTTTAATCAGCTGGAGCTCTTAATTTTGAACTCTCAAAGTGCACCAGATTTATGATTTTAACTTTAAAATGTACAAAATATTCTTAAGGGGGAGTATGCCCCCGGACCACCCTAGAGGGATCTAGGACCGCCCACCACAGTCTCACAAAATCCTGTGGGAAACACTGGATTGTTTCTTTTTTCCTCACGTGACTCGCCTTTGGTAA
>NW_015506638.1:10850-12480 GCF_001515645.1 Sinocyclocheilus grahami | reverse complement strand
TGGAATATTTATCTAATATTATTTATGTATAGTCCATAATGGGCAACAGATGTTTTTTTTTCTTTACAATGTGAAATAATATTATAATGTGCAATATTACTTTATTTACTACTTCATATAATGTGCAATGTTACTTATTTATTTTACTACGTTATTTTTCTATAAAGCTGACTCTGAGAAACGCACAAGAATCCCACCTGTACTGTAATGTACCTGTGCAAATGGCAATAAGCTTAAAGAAATGCCCCTGGCTCTTACCAGGTGTCCCCCTCTTGCCTGAAATGCTGTGCAGACCAGATAACGGAGCGAGGTTCCGCCAGGCTTTAAGCACTTTAATCACTGTTCCCAAGAATGCTTGCATCTCAGGGCTAAACATCTACAGACCAGTTGCCTTAACCTCAGTAGTTATGAAACACTTTGAGAGGATGCTATTACCATACCTGAAAGTCATTAAACGCTGGCTGCTGGATCTGTTCCAGTTTGCCTGAAGACTAAATAGGTCTATGGATGATATACTGAACATGGGACATCCTTCACTTTAATCTCAGTCAGCTTACTGTACCAACACTAATCTTTAACTGGATCATTAAGCTTTTTCACCAACAGAGAGCAGAAGGTGAAGAACTAAAGAAGAAATCAAAAGAAAGCACACCAAGGAAGCACAGCAGAGGATGCACTTTCTCCATCAATTAAGGAAGCACAACTTGTCCAAAGAAAATGTTGTGCCAGTCATTAGGGCTGTTCCAGACTAAAGATTTTCCTAGTTGACCATTAGCCATTCATTTGTCAACCAATCTTATGTTTATGATGTTAATTTAATGTCTCATGTATTTCGCTCTGCACTTTCAGAGAGGTTTGGGACACGAGCAGGACAGAGACCAACTTTTGTCTAACATTTTTGTGTGTTCTCCCAAAGTTCCAAAGCAGCTGATACTTGTTGTGTAAGGTCATAAGAGCAAATGAGTGAAGATTTGGGAAAAGAAACAAGAGATTCCATGTCCAACGGAATAAATCATGGAATATTTTGAAATATAATTTGTAGAAAATGGAGTGACCAGATCACAAAACATTTAATTAATGCGCTCATGTACCTCTCTCATTCGGCACAAATCCAAATGTTTTCATCTCTGCGATGTAACATTTAATTGCTAACCTATTATTTATTTTGTAAACAAAGCTTTATACTAAACTTTTGTCATCATATTCACCTAAAACAGCATTCAAAAACAAATGAATCCATCAGAGACTGCATGACTTCTCTACTTCCCAGTTTTTTTGTTTGTTTTTTTGCTACCAACCAACTAATAAAAATTTGTTTGACTAATCCTCTTCTTGTAATCTACCATTAAGTCAACTATTAGGAGGCAGCCCTACCAATTATACAGGGCCACTACTGAATGTGTCCAGTGTTAATCAGTGACTGTTTTGTAAAAGCTTCAACGAAAGACGCAGACCAACATCGACTGACACCAGATTATAGTGTCACTTCTCAGACATTCCAAGACCTAACAAACACAATTTTGCCATGTTCAATCAGCAAAAACAAGCACTGACCAATGCTCATTTTCACACATGAACCAAAATAAGTAAAACATTTTGCTTTGTGCTGTCAATTGTTTAAAAAAAAAAA
>NW_015506638.1:9332-10183 GCF_001515645.1 Sinocyclocheilus grahami | reverse complement strand
ATCAAATTCATAGATGTTTTAAGGGTTACACTGATGCCCAAAACGTGATGTGATGTCAAAAACACAATACAAAAAAGCAAGCATTATTGCAGCTCAAATGGTAGAATACGACGCTAGGTCACGGTTCAAGGGAATGCATGAACTACATGAAATTTTGCCTATACCTTGAGTGTAAGTTGCTTTGAATGAGTCTAGCAAAAGCATAAATGTCAATAAATGTAAATTTCTTCCCACATATAATTTTAACTTAAAAGTGGTTCAGCTTATCCAAAGCTAGTATCAAATCAGTCTCAGTTCTCACCTGTACAACCAGATTGTTTCGACCCTTGCAGAATCTCTCCAGCATCTTCAGAAACAGATGTGTGGACTCCACCAGATCTCTGAGAAATGAGCGTGGCTGCATTCGCTCATCATATTTACGTAGGAGAGTAAGAAAAATCTCCCTGAACTCCATCAGATAAAAGATATTACCTGCACCAACCAGAAGCAAACAAGTGACAGAGATGAGGAACAAAAAGATGAGTATACTACCCAAATATTAAACAAAACTCACAGAGGAAAAATAAACATTTCAAACAGTGGCAATGATCTAATCTATTATTTTAAAATAAGCAGAGAGAGATATGTAGAAAATAAGTAGACAAAAAACTTACTCTTTATGACATTGGAACTGTGTTGGATGTTTTCATCCTTTGAGCGATCCATTTCATTTACTGTCAGCAGCAGTTCCTGATACGCCTTCAGAGCCAAGTGCATCCTGGAGACAGAAAACAACCGATCAATATTAAGTGGGCTTTACTTCACTAAGCTGTATTAACTTTTTTTTTTAAATGGTCAAAAATGCAGATATT